>NC_061510.1:244704944-244733093 GCF_022539505.1 Lolium rigidum | reverse complement strand
CCTCCCCTGCTCCACTCTTCCTCCACCTCCAACGATGGCGTTCTCCGACGACGACGGCGCCGCCGCCAATGGCTTCCCCCGCCGGTCGCTCCACCGGTGGGAGGGCCACCTCCTCCACCGGGCGGGGTACCCCTGCCCGCCGGGACACGAGGCCTCCCGGCGGCGGGTGGAGGCTTAGTCGTGGCGGCGTACCAATCCCGCCGCCGCCTCGGGCGACGCCCTCGACGCCGCCATCGAGGAGGCGCGGCTCACAATGACGGACGAGGAGCGCGCCGACCCGCGCCACCACCCCGACAACTACACGCGGTGGAATTCCTACTTCCTCCGGCGGTGGGAGCGGGAGCTGGCGGCCTCCGACGGCCCGCCGCCTCCGCCTCCGCGCAACAACGCCGCGGGACGCCGACGTTGGTGGAGCGCGCCGGGCCGGACGCTGGAGAACGTCCTCGAGCACATCGAGGGCGGAAACTTCCCGTGCCGACGATGCCCCTCGCATCGAGGGCATCAGCGAGCCGCCGCCGGGGAAGCGTCTGGCAGCCACGGCGCATGGCTGCCAGCTCGTCGTCTTCCGGATCGGCGCCGAGGCCGTCCTTGGCGCCGGTGAAAAGGGAGGCGACGTCTCCATCGACGCCGGCGCGCGTCAAGAAGGAGTCAGCGTCTCCTCCGCCGACCAGAGAGCGCAGCGGCGCCCTCGTCATCCGCGACCAACCCTCTTCCCCGCAACGTGGGCGGAAGAGGAAGTCGGCGAAGAAGGAGGATGGCGCTGCCGCCACCAACGCCGCCGCAAACAGGCTCGCCGAGGAGGAGGCGAAGCGCGCGGAGGAGGCTGCCGTTGCGGAGGCGATCGCTAGGTCTCTCAAGGACCTGGTGCCCGCCGACAACGCCCTCCCCGAGGACGCCGCCCTGGAGTGGTCGAGCGCGGCCCGGGAGCGCCGAGGAGGCGGAGCAGCGAGGCGAGGCTGATGGACCTGGCCGCCGCGCAGCAACTCGCCGCCCGCGCCGCCGCTCCAACCGCCGGCGCCGACGTCGCTCGCTACCGCCGGCCTGCGACACCTCCATCCGGCGTCGTCGTCCCATTCGTCGACCTCGAAACGTCGGACGACGAATGGTACAAGCCATCCCCGCGTCGGTGGGGAGACGCCGGCCAGGGCAGCAGCAGCCAGGCCGCGCCGCCGCAGGTCGACGACGACGGCTCCGACGACGACGACGGCGGCGACTACACGGTGTTCTACCGCCATTTCGGCATGTAGAGCGCCGTGTTTTTAAATTAGCAGTTGAATTCCCCTAGCCGAATTCGAAATATAGTCGAATTCGGCCTCTATGTATGAACTTCGCCCGTTATATAGTAAATATCATTAAATTTAGTCTAAATTCGCCCGGTTTTGGCCGTAGTTTGTCAAGTTTCCGTTTTTCAAATTTGCATCGTCGCCTTCGTCTGGGCACGCGGCTGGGAAACTACTCCTCCCCACGCCAAATCTTCCTCCAATCCGGGCGAAAATATAGCCGGATTTGGGCGTGGGGAGCGCCAACGAGTGGGGATGCTCTTACCTCTCCACCCATGATATTGTTGCCCATTCAGGTGCTATACCAATCTATATCTTGTTTTAATGGATGTATTCCATTACGATTTACTATTTTTTACCTTTAATTGGATACCACCGGTGCACTGTGATGGTGAAAGCATGCAAAGCCCTGTGATGGAAGAGATCATGCAGTCTGTGGTTTCTTTGACATAACATGTGGTTCCTTTGACATAACATCAGTATGGGAACTATGTTATCCAGGTGGATGCTTATTCATTTGCCTGATAAATGTTTTCTGCTGAAACAACGATTTCACTTATGCCTGTTAGATTAATGGGAGGCATAGGCTTTGTTCTTGGATTTATCTTTCACAAAGTTGGCAATTGCTCATCATGTAAATGTGTGTTCAGTTCTTTTATATTTCACTGGAATAAATTTTAATTATCTTAGATGATGTACTGTTTTGTTCGTACTTCCCGTGCAATTACCACCAAATAGTTAAGGTTATTTGATGTAGTCTTATTTTATAATTCCCATGTACAATATTAAATATGAATTTTTTTTTCTGTTTATCATTACCTTCTACTTCAAATAATCCCACTTACACAAAGAGCTTTATATTTCTTATTTTGTAGCATATCTTGCAACATGGAAAACTAGAATAGTGTGCTTCTGCAATCAGATGACGCCCGTGAAGATGATCCAGCAGAAATTCGCTTCCAACCTTGTCGAGAAGTGCCTTTCTTTTGATTTTCTTGACGGGCGCCAAATTTTAATTGATGAGATGGTTGGCGCTACTGATGAGAATGAGCCATTTTCTTCTGCCTCTACCACAGAAGTGCATAAATTTTCCTCCTGATCGATGCCGTCATGGTCAACACCTCAACAAGTTTTCTTCAAAATTACTGCTGAGACATGGGCTGTTGTTGGACGCAATTTGTTACGGCAGGGACACAGACAACGGGGACCTGATAAGCTCGTCGCTGGACCACCTCTTGTTCTGTTGGCTATCTGTAGTCTGAAGTTTGTATGTACAACGCTGTGTGAGTGAGTTTGGTACCCATGCTTGGAGTTTGTCCTGCTGGGTTTCCCTTGTAACTCCTCTTTTCTCTTTTATATTTAATGAAAGCAGCTTCACTGCCTTCGTAAAAAAAATCAGGCAGGTTGTCAATGTGCCTCTGCTTCTGCCACCGACAACCGGGAATGAACAAGCTTCTCATGCTTAATGTTCAGTTATTGGAATTGTGTGAGTATGACAGGGAGAGATGGTATCATCTTTTCGTCTTTACATATTTATTTCTTGACCGTGATCTGAAGTTTAAAATAGATTTTATGATTTGCTGGCTTGCAACAAGATATCACCCCAAACCCTATCTAAATGATTATACAACTATGTAGGAAAATTTGGAATGTGCATAATTCAAGTAATTGTATTATATATACATGCTAATATGAAAGTTTGTGTCAAATGCAAAGGTGTCGTCGGTGTTGGAGGGATCGAACGGCTGCCTTTGCTTCTTCTGGAGATGATGGTGAATGCCTATGCTGGCGTAGTGGCGTTAGCATTGGATGACCTGGCTGAAGTGATGGGTATAGCAGACCATGGCGGCACGCCTGATCATAAGGTATTTTTTTCCGATGCAACGCATGGGTATGTTTCCTAGTATATATATAAATAGATCTCCGAGCTGAGTTTTCAGTGTTCTATCTGGTCCTTTCTTCTCCTTATTGGGAGGTGATTTTAGAAGTGTGGCCGCCAACTTGGATCGAAAATTGTTTAGATAGACCTGCAATGTAGAAAGTTAATTGTGTACAATCTGCTTCCAAATTAATGGTTCAATTTTCTAAGTGCAGCCCAGCTCCGTCAAGGGCATCGAATCACTGCCAGCGCCAAGCTCCCAAACAGAGAAGCACACAGAGGAGTACAATCTGCTTCTACACGTGAAAGAGGTGATCGACCGCGGCCCTTTCATGATGGAGGGCACTGGTTTCTACCTTGGCGAGGACGAAGACCTGAGCTGCAAGCACAAATTTAAGATATGTTGTGGCAGGATCGACGACACAGCTCCCAGTCTTTGTGGCGAGGCATGATTGGAGTTTTCTATTATCATCTTCTCTTCGTTGTTTAATTCAATTTCTTATGTTCGGTACTAGTTGTTTTTAATCCAGTTTTGTATTGTTTAATTCAATTTGTCATTCGGTTTGATTCAGTTGTCCTGCAGCTACGATAGGTATATCTTGTTTGATTCAGAAATCTTGTTATCCAATAAAAAAATTGTATACTCTTTATCATACCTTTCAAATAGTTCAAATATAGAGTTTTGTGAATAACACGTCCGATGCATGAAAGCAAGTAAATTTCTACATCAAAATCATGCAATAAATAGTTGCCAACTGAATTAGTCCTTCGCGCACCATGATGTGATCCCAAGCCACTTCATTGCAGAGGAAAACATTGAGAATCAGAAAAGCAGGCCAACATGTGTAATTTATAGACATGTAGAAAGAGAGAGCTAGTTCCTGAATCACTATTCTAGTGTTCTATATAAAATAATCATAAATGTTACATTTCACACATTTTGAATTACTCAAACTAAATCATGATTGCTGTTTCAGCATGATCATTAATTAAGAGAATCAATTCCGTGCGACCTTGTTGCTTTTTTCTCAAGTCGACTACACCCATCTGGTGGTACCTGATGATGCAAATGAAACAATCTGATATCTCAATTCAGATTCCATGGTAATTTATTTCACAACCACATCTTGAGTTGACCGCTGCAGCTGATCCAGCAGTCCATCGCCTCGATTGTATACATAAAACGCCAAAAAAGTGATTCAAATAAAGCACACTATAAGTCTCGGCACCATACTTTCCAAACAGAAATTACACAGCAGTCTATATTGCTTCCGATCTAATCATACAAGTTAACAAGCATCAGGAGAGAACACATAACGGCAGGGTAGGGCAATTGTATGATGTTGAACGGACTGCATTATTATATTTCAAACTGTTTGACAGCAAATAAGTACCAAGTACTTTAAGCAAAATAAGTAGAACCACTCTTGCAATTACATCCAGTTTTACCGCAACTAGTTCACGTAATATCATAGGAAAAAACTGCAACCCATCAAACACTCATTACATCTCCGTTGTGTACCAGATAGCTAGCCAATGCATAACCAGTGATCATGAATCCCGTGAGGAGCAGCATCCATACATTGAATGTACCTGAATAAAACAGAGATAATATATCAGCGTCTATACATCAACATCACTCTTAACTCTCTCATTCCCACTGAACAAAGCATGGAGTCAACGAAACCCAACAGGCTCATTTCAATAGACTCCTTTTCAACAATTGTATCAGTATAATACCATAGTAGAGATATTCTTGTTTCCAACAGACTCCTTTCACACCATTAAAAAGATGATAGTCAAATTAAAGTATAAATAGAGTGAACACTTCTTCAAGCCTTACATCTAGATTGCTACTATAGCATTTCGCGTGGGAATTGTCAAGTCAAATTGTCACAAGAATTATTCAATACGGTTTACCACAGGTTAGTTTGGCCTCCAGTGTTGTATTGCCTTCTAAATAGTACTTTCCCGCATGACTGTATATCTCTATTTGCGAAAAACACCTGATTTGTTCCTCTGGTACACATAGAAAAATATATTTGCATACTTATTTATTTGTTGATATTAGTACATAGAAGACCCACAAGCTTATACGTATATGTTTACGCGCAAATCTAGAAATTTACAGCCATAGCAATTAAGGGACTTATCGAATAACTACAACGCAGTCTGAACATTGTTGGGGCTGAGAGTGTTTCCTATGGTTTGCAGGTCTAAGCTACATGTGAGAGTTTGCACCACTCTCTAAATTCCAACTAGTTAGCTACAAGGGTGTTACACAAGCAGATTAGCTGAATCCATTCCAGTTCCTTGCTATGAGATGTCTTGGGTTGCTTGCATGGGTGGTTCCATATTTATGATAGACATTGTCAGAACCTCTGTGTGCACTTAAAGTGGTCTCCTACATTTCCCAGCTGCTTGTAATTAGGTGGCACATACCTAGCTCAAGTTTCATATTGATGACAAACAAGATCATAATCATCTCTATGCATGTACCTAGCTCAAGTTCCATATTGATGACAAACAATACCATAATCATCTCTATGCATGTACCTAGATCAAGTTCCATATTGATGACAAACAAGATCATAATCATCTCTATGCATGCTAAATCTTCATATGTCTTGTAACCATAGCCTAATCTCAATATGTGCATTGTTTGCTTGCTAGATCAACTTTCCTTTGTTGGTCTGGCGAAAAGACTTTAAACTTGCATTCAGTGTCTTACATATTGTTATTTGTTTGGTCCAATCCAAGCAAAATATGATTAAAACACCAATGGTTCATACCACTATAATTGCCTATGTCTTCATGCAATGTTTGGATCTTTACCTTCTTTTTTGGGGGGGGGGGGGGGGAGGAGGAGCTTAAGGTATTGTAGACATAGTATCAGGACCCAATACGAGCATAGGGTTAATTTGGAGTCCCGGCTAGCTTTATTATCTATGACCACCCTTGTGATTGAGTTTGACTAGCAATTGCACAAATCTAGCAGATTGAATGAGGAACGCGTGTAATGTTGCCTGTGTAGGCTTGCGTATCTGAACCTACACGATATGGTGGTGGCGTCGCTCGCTGGTGGACGGGGCGTCAGAGCGGATCAGCCCTTGTGCGACGTCGAGGCGGCGGAATGGGTGCGGTGGCGCCGTCCCTCCTCGATGTGGCGGCGGCGGCGCTGGCTAATGTGTGTCGCTAACTTGGGAACCTACTCGATGAGGCAGCGTCGTCGCCCGCTTGTGGACCTGGCGGCAGAGCGAAAGAGGCCTTGTGCGACATCTTGCCGGTGGATGTGGCGGCGGAGTGGGTGAGGCTGCGCCGTCCGTCCTCGATGTGGCGGCTGCGTCGCTGGCTTCTAGCATGGATACCTTGGCAGGGACAACTCTGTTTGCCAATTGCTAGGCCGGGCCAAATACTACTAAGGCCATGTTTGGCAGCTAGGTTTTAATTGGATACAAGTGTATTATACCAGCCCAACAAATTACCTGAGAATACACTCTATGTCCGTTTAGCAGCCCGGTTGCTAGACGTGTAAACCGGGAAAACCTATACACCGACCAGGTCGGTGTGTTATCACCAGAATTTAACCGAGTCAGAGGTGGGCCGTGATCAAGACGGACTTGAAGAATATATATAGAAGAAATACGTGAATCGACCTTACATGCAAAGTTTGGGCTAGTTTGCCCTTGTATCTGTAACATATTAGATTACGTGTCGGTTAGGAGTTGGAGTTTTACCCGTGCACGGTTAGGTGTACGCCTGAATTAGAAAGTCCCTTGGACTATAAATATGTATCTAGGGTTTATGGAATAAACAACAACCAACGTTCAACACAAATCAATCTCGGCGCATCGCCAACTCCTTCGTCTCGAGGGTTTCTCCGGTAAGCACCATGCTGCCTAGATTGCATCTTGCGATCTAGGCAGCACAAGCCTACCTACGTTGTTCATGTGTTGCTCGTGCTGTAGCCTTTTTGATGGCGAGCAACGTAGTTATCTTAGATGTGTTAGGGTTAGCATTGTTCTTCATATCATATGCTGTCGTAGTGCAACCCTTATACATCTAGCCGCCCTTACACCTATCTTAGGTGTAGGGGCGGCACCCCGCTTGATCATTGTTTAGTAGATCCGATCCGTTACGGTTGTTCCTTGTTCTTCAAGGATTAGTTTAACATCCGCAATAGTTAGGCCTTACAAAGGGTTGGAGGATCCGGCGGCGTGTAGGGTGTAGTTTGCTAGCCCTAGACAGGATGTTCCGGGGATCAACCTCGTGTTGGTTTTTAGGCCCTGTCTAGGATCGGCTTACGATCACCGTACGCGAGCGCGAGGCCCAATCGTGAGTAGGATGATCCGATTATGCGGTGAAAACCCTAAATCGTCGTAGATCGCTTTAGCTTTATCTTGATTAAGCAGGACCACCATATATTCGTACACCTCGTATGAATCATGGGTGGATCGGCTCTTTGAGCCGATTCACGAGACAACTCTGAGAGCCGATCGAGGCTCGTATTTAACGTTTACGTGTATGCCATGCAGGAAACTAAGCGAGGCATCATCCAACACCTTCCCGACCGGGTATAGGTCGGGTGGCACGCCCTTGCGACAGCATCGGACGTGTGACCGGAAGGCTTTGCGGGCCGTCGCTCCGAGGGACCGGGGCCAGCCGCAGCCCTAGTTGTTCCCGGCTCTACGGTGTTGCCGGTCGCTGCCCGCCGGTGGGTTTCGACCGCAACACATTACGCGCACGCCCGGTGGGACGATCTTCGACATCCACCGCATCGTCATCTACATCCGAGATGGCGGAAAGCACTCCGGTCAAGTACGAGGATCCGGCCGACGAGCTCAAGAAGAAGCATGACGAGATCAAGGCAGTCCTCGAAGCCGAACTCATCGGCTCTTTCCGACGAACCCGCTCCCATGGCATCGGGTGGAAGGGGTTCTCACCTGAAGGCGCGCTCGATGGAGTGGACCTGTCCGCCCCGTCGAAGAACGCACCAGTGTCGCTGCGTCGAGGAGATCAACTACATGGTGGCTCATTTGCTGCACCGTCACTCGAGAGCACTGGTGAACACTTTGGAGCGTGTCGCTCTGCGCGTGATCCAGGAAATCATGAGCCATCGGTATTCTCCGTCGGGACCAGCTCGGGGACTTACAAAGGAGAGATGCCACTCCGGTCCCATCCACCGCTGCCGTTCGCGTTGGCAGCACCGAAGTGCCGAACTCATCGGCATACGTCGTCTACAAGATTGGTGGTGACCCTAGTGACTACCAATTCCTACCGAGGCGCCCAAGGAGATCCCGCACGGATACGCGTGCGCATATGTGCCGGACTTGCAGTGCACAGGCGCTCTCGAACCGAGACTGCGACAACGGGGGCCTCGGAACGCACGGGAGGAACGTCGGGAGCAGATCTCGAGAAGCAGACGTGGCTAGCTAAGTACGCTACTCCGAAAAACCTCCAGAGCCCAGCTCCTGCAGTTGGCTCAGAACTGGAAAATCAAGCATGGCTGGTTAAGTATGCCACCCCGGCGAATCTTCAGGGTTCGACACCTTCAGCCATCACCGCGGATCAGATTTGTACAATTCTGAAAGATCAGTTCGGCATGATGCCGAAAAGGAAGACGTTCGGCTATACCAAGCCGTACCCCAACGAGTACGAATTGATCCCGCTACCTCCCAAATATCGGCTCCCGGACTTCACAAAGTTTAGTGGATCAGATGGTTCCAGATCCATCGAGCATGTGAGCCGATATTTCGCACAGCTGGGCACGATCTCAGCATCAGACGAGCTGCGTGTGAGGTTCTTCGCACAGTCCCTCACAGGATCGGCTTTCGGGTGGTACACATCGCTGCCACCGAACTCTATCCGGACTTGGAAGCGGTTGGAGGAGCAATTCCATGAGCAGGTATCACTCGGAGGCTTCCGAGGCTGGCATTGCCGATCTAGCACAAGTACGACGAAGCGCGGGGAAATAGTGTCGGAATACATCCAGCGCTTCGGGACCATTAGGAACCGATGCTATTCGGTTCACGTAAGCGAAAAGAAGCGAGTCGAGTTGGCGGTGGTGGGTCTCTCATCATCGATCAAGGACATGGCCTCCCAAGCGAGACTACCCTTCATTGGCGCACATGGTGCGAAGTTGTCGGCATATGAACAGCGCCACCCAGATGTTTACCAGGACAAATTCAAGCGTGCGGTGGTCCTGGTTGAGGCAGACGAGGATGAAGGTGCTGCGGGAGATCGAGAGGTAGCAGTGGCTGAATGGACTCGAGCGGCAGGCCCCGTGTCCTGCAAGTGGGTTAAGCCACAAGGCCCTCCAAAAGGGTTCGACTTCGACGTGACCAAAACTGAGCAGATTTTCGATCTCTTACTCACGGAGAAGCATATAAAGGTACCCGAAGGCCACAAGATCCCTACGGTGCGGGAGCTGAACGGAAAGCCATACTGCAAGTGGCATAACACGTTCACCCACACCACTAACGACTGCAGGGTGTGGCGGCAGCAGATCCAAATGGCGATAGAAAAAGGACGGCTAATTTTCAACCAATACGCCATGAAGGTCGACACACACCCCTTCCCCGCCGTTAACATGGTGGAGTATACTTACCATGGAGGGTGCCAGCCAGATTTCTCGTGGAATATCAACATGGTGGGACCTGGGCACCACTCTGGTAAGGACGGAGATGAGGGCAGCTGCTCTCATAGCAAAGACACGAGAGGAAGCCGCTCCACGCGATCGGCTCCGCCAAGACGGCAAGCGCTACGTCACAGAGGGAGAAGTGAAGAACAGAAGATATCAGCGACCTCTCTCTGATCACCTCCTCAACAAGTATGTGAGTCAGTATGACCAACGCCGGCGATACAATGACGATGATGAAACAGATGGTCTGGCTAGGGACGACAGGAGACGTCGTCGGCATGATCACGATGAGGAGCGATACGAGCGCCACGCCAAGGAAAGGTCAAGGGAGCAAGACGACGAGGATAGGCACTGGGACTGCCCCTTCTTCAGACACTGCTGGGATTCAGGAATGAGCCGATTGCCAACAATCGGCAACTGCCCAGAATGCAAACAGAAGAAGAAGGATGCAGCTAACGTGTCCGTGTTCAAGCGTCTAGGGCCTCTCCCGCCTCGGAACAGGCATGCTGAGTCCGCTCGGGTGGAAGATCTCGAGGAACTAGAGGACGATGATGAAGAAGACAAGTATCATCGGCCAAGGTGGTGCCTCGATGGGCTCAGCCGTTCCCGAAGCGAAGGGTTCAGCGTCCGCGTGGGTTGGAGGAAGCCGAAAGGTTATACCGCACACGTTGAGGAAGGCACGGCCTGATCCGGCCGCCAAAATTCAGCGAACCCTGGACGAAGAAGGTCGGCCACAAAGAAAAGAGTGGCGCCCCAAGCAAAGGAAAGCCGATGATGAGACATCGGCTGGCACAAACATGGTCTTCATCCTTCCAACGGAGTTTAGCGCTCAAGGATTATACGAAGCACCTGTGGCACAATTGGACTGCGGCCCACAGCCGGTCATCTTTGAGAAGCCACGAGAAAGAAGTTACAGGCATCTGAAGGCCCTGTACTTGCGAGGTTACATCAATGGGCAGCCTGTCAACAAGATGTTGGTGGACACCGGAGCGGCAGTTAACATTATGCCATACTCCATGCTACGTCGGTTGGGACGCTCCAGCTCGGATCTGATCAAGACCAATGTAACACTGAGCGATTTCAACGGCCAAGCATCTGACGCACAAGGTGTTCTGAATGTGGATCTGACCGTAGGAAGGAAAACTGTCCTTACGACGTTCTTTATTGTCGACAGCAAGAGCACCTATGTTGTCCTACTAGGGAGAGATTGGATCCACGCCAACTGTTGCATTCCATCCACAATGCACCAATGCCTGATACAGTGGGATGGAGATGAAGTAGAAGTCGTCCACGCAGATGATTCAGCCGAGATTTCGACGGCTGGCATGAACGTTTGGGAAACATCAGGCCAAGAGCCACTCTCAGGCATCAATTTGGACGACTGCGAGCGCATCGACATGACAAAGAACGGGGTTAGGCTGGTTTCATCCACCGGCCTGACTGTGTAACAAAAGCAAACATCGATCGACGAACGTGGCGATGCCGATCCAGGTGATCGGCCCCAAGGATTTATGGAGGAATATTATAAAATCTTCATTGAGCAATTCAACGTGGAGGCCGATTCCAGCAATCGGCCAAAATTATACTCACCATCCATTCTGCCTGGGTTCAACATTCGATCCAACAGGGAATACCTGAAGAGCCGATACCATCAAGTCCCTTGAAAGAATCGGCTCGGGGGGCACCTAGTTGGATAAAACACGAGGATATGCAGTAGGAGTGTCTTGCAAGTGCCCAGCAGCCCAAGATATTCTTTGATGATGGGTATTGAAGTATGGGGGCCGATACATAAATCGGCCGTAAAAATTCAATTTTTTTTTAAAACAAAGCCGATGCATGGCCATCGACTCAAGAGATCAGGTTAAGGGTGGGTTGCATCAGATCCACCAAAGGAAAGGAGCCGATCTGACCTGCAAAGACAAAGAAGTGGACTGAAGAAGCTCGGGGGGCAGCTCACCCTGAAGGTTCTCTGCTCTGGGAAGCCGATTTTGTTGAAATCGGCTGGCTCTGAGGCCAATGGCGGCACGTTGGGCTGACTCACCACTCTTCTCGCCTTAAGTGAGGCTCGGGGGGCAGCTTGCCCTGGAGGACCCTTTGCTATAGGAAGCCGATTTGGTTCGAATCGGCTGGCTCTACATCTCGGCTTTGAGGAATAGTTGCTCGCGGGGAAGACGGAGCGGGAGCCTGGCCTGCAGAAATATCGGCTCCGGCCTCCGGATTGATTCGATAATGATCCTAGAGCTCTTCCGAAGACAAAGGTGGCCGTTAATAATAAGCTCAGTGACTGCGGGTTTGCAGGATACCATTGACAATCGGCTCATTGAGCGTTGATCCAATTGACAATCGGCAAAATCAGTACGAAGGGAAATCGGCAGAATCAAGATTAAGGAAAAGTCTTCTTCATTGATAAGAGAGGATTTTACAATGAAGAGCCGATTGCTCAAGGCGAGGAAGAACAAAAGAAAGAGCCGATTGCTCCGGGACTACTAATCCTACATAGCTAATCCTCGCTAGCATCGTCGTCGGAGTTGCCACTGGCGCTACCTCCGGAGGCTTCCTCGTCGTTGCTGCCCCAACCTTCGGCCGGAGCCTCCTCTTCCTCGTCATCATCATCATCCTCGCTGTCCGCCCAAGTGCGGAAGCGCTTCGTCGGCGGGTACCCAGCGGAAGAGGAGGAATCATCTTCCTCCTCCTCCTCTTCTCCTTCCTCGTCGTCATCTTCGTCCTCGCTGTCCGCCCACATGCGGCAGCGCTTCTTCGGCGGGAGTTTGGCGGAGGGGGAGGCCGTAGCCTTCGCTACTTCTCCTTCTTTCTTCTTCTCGTCGGAGGAGATGGGGTTCGCCCTGGAGTGGAGGTCGTCCTCATTCTTGTTCTTCGGCGACGATTGGAGGGGGAGGCCTGAGGCGGAGGAGGAAGAGGAAGACATGGCTGCAGGGGTGACAAGGGATTAACTTATCAATGCCTATGGATTGTAGGCTAGGGTTTAGTTGGAAGTAGAGGGCAAGTAGATCTCGAAGGTTTCAGCCGAAAAGTACTCGACGATTATGAAAACTAGGGTTTGCAGACAATGATTTGATGATCTCTTCGTCTCTCGACTCCCCCTTTATATAGGAGGTGGAGCCGAGGGGTTCGTTTCGTACAAGTTACAGAGTCCGGGACGGTTTCTAACTCATCCCGCCAAATTACAAATAATACTTCTTATTACAACTCTAACTTTCCTTAACATATCTTGGGCTCCCGAATCTTCTTATTCTTCGGATAATGGGCCTTCGGTAACCCCGGGTACTATCTTCGGCAGGTCCATTTGGGATGCCTATGTCAGTAGCCCCCGAGATTTTGCTTGAATCGTAGAGTCAGGGAAAATCTCCACTGTTTATTTTTATTCGAGATCTTTAACTTTTTATATTTCTTCATATAAAATTTTATATTGTACAGGGATAATGGTAGTTGGGGCTAGTTCATCTGACGGATCAGGTACTAGTTAACTGCTCTAGTGGCAATCCGCAAAAACCTACTTCAAGATCACGTCCCTGGACATGATCTCGGGATACTGGTGTAAACTTCGACAGGTGCCGCTTAAGGTCTTACCATTCTGTCGAGTCCCAGTCAAATTTATCGGGTACCTAACGCGTCCGTTAGGATTTTTCTTCGTATCTGTTGATACGGATAAAAGTAGCAGAGCGCAGTCTTCGGCGATGCCACGCCCAACGAACGGATCCGGGGTCTTACCTTCGCAAATTTGCGGCATTCGAAATTGATCGCAACTTTGGCGTTCTGAGAATATATTGTCGAGTGCTTTTCCGGCTGTTGGAATAGCACATTTTATCGAGTCAAATATGACTTATATTGCTCTCCCGATGGGAGTATATGTAGAGTTAATTATAACTCGAAATATACTCTCTTGCTTTTCTATCTTTTTTTTATTTCATTTCATCGGGCACGCGAACAG
Organism: Lolium rigidum; assembly: GCF_022539505.1. Taxonomy (NCBI): domain Eukaryota; kingdom Viridiplantae; phylum Streptophyta; class Magnoliopsida; order Poales; family Poaceae; genus Lolium; species Lolium rigidum. Next base: position 244,719,345 of record NC_061510.1, on the reverse strand, counting down.
CGTTCCCGATGGGAGTAGCCCCCGAGGCTACAGCCAAGAACTTGTGCTTGGTTGTAGGCTCAACATTTTAGTCCGCCTTGTCGCTATATTGTCATTATTTCCCGATATGATCCTCTTTTCATTTCTCGGGTGCGCGAACAGCGCTCCCGATGGGAGTAGCCCCCGAGGCTACAGCCAAGAACTTGTGCTTGGTTGTAGGCTCCCACAATTTCTATATTTCCATACTCGAAATTTTAACTTTTATCGAAGTAGCCCCCGAGCATTTGGGCAAAAACTTGTATTTGACCAAAGGCTCTCGAAGTATTCAAATAACTTCTTCGCCAATCTTCTTTTATTTTTCTTGTCGATACACTTTCCTTAGTCAAATTCACTTCACCTCCAGTAATAACCGAGATTTTTCTGCTTTGTGGGTCCATTATTTCCACCTCGTTGATACGTCGTGCAAGTGGGGGACACACGTCCTCCACTTTTCCTGGCGCACGTACGGTAACGCCTGTTCTATTCCATCCTAGTAAAAATACCTTTTTATCCTTTGATCACCACACGATTTCTTCATCCAACGGTGCAGTGTGTCGCCCGATTCCTATATAAACCTTTCTTCAACCTCGGTTCTCTCCTTCGCTCGCGCCGCACATCTGTTCCTCTTTGCAAAAGCCTCCTCTGCGCCTCAATTCTCTTCGTTCTTCCGCACACACTAGCATTGCTTTTCCAGTCCCGTTGATGCCACCGCGGACGCGACTCACCCGCCACAGTACTCCGGAGTCCAAGATGGCTGCTGAAGACCTTGAGTGGGAGAGATCTAAGATCTCCAACCAAGACGTCAACCTGCTGAAGAGGCTTGGCCTGATGAAGAAAGAGGACGCCATCCGCTTTCCCAGCGAAGAAAGCTACCCAGACCCTCCAATGGAGTACCGGGTTAGTTTCGTTGACCACCTCATCCGCGGCCTTTCTACCCCAATTCACGATTTCCTCCGCGGCCTTCTTTTTGTTTACGGGATTCAGCTGCACCAGTTGACCCCCAATTCCATCCTCCATATTTCTATCTTTATCACGCTGTGCGAATGCTTTCTTGGAATCCCTCCTAACTGGGTTTTGTGGAAACACATTTTCTGCCTCCGTCGTAATGGCTCCCACAACGCCACCTACAACATAGGCGGCGTTGTTATCTGTGTTCGAACTGACGTTGATTACTTCGACGTCAAATTTCCTGATTCTGTCCAAGGATGGCGCAAAAGGTGGCTCTACATACACGAAGAAAGTGCCAATTCTGTCGAACACAACATAATTCCTTTCGACGGAAGTGCCAAAATTCAACGCCGCCGCTCCTGGGATGCCGAAGTTTCCGAGGAAGAGAAAAAGGCGACAGAAGCACTTATGTCTCGCATTCATCAGCTTCAAAATACTCGAGGCAAAGAGCTGTCTGGTGTTCAAATCACTGCCTACTTTCTTAGGATTAGAGTGCAGCCTCTTCAGGCCCGCAAAAATCCCCTTTGGACGTATGCTGGTGAAAATGACGCCAATAGACTCTCCAATGATCTTTCTGTGAAGGACTTGGAGAAGCTGATCCGAAGAATTTCCTCGCTGAGCAAGAGGGATCCTATTCCTTCCTCGTGCCGCGTGGAACCATACAGCTCCACCAATCCTCTCCCCGAGGTATTTTATCTTCTCGATTTTTTATCTTGTTTCGAACTTTCCCTGCATCTCATTGTATTAATATCTCTCTAATTTTTCTTTTGTCGTTATTTTTCTGCAGAACCATCCTACTATGGTATCCCTTCCTCCTCTTCCCGAGGGTGGAGATGTCGAGGAAAGGGTCGTTATTGCCGATGACACCCAGGAGGCCCCCTCTTTTGTGAATGAACCCGCAGATTCTCGAAAATCTGCGGGATCTATTGAAAAGGATGCTGCCTCTGAAGGTACTACATCAGCACAATCTCCTCCCCCTGCTGTTTCTCCAAAGAACAAAAGGAAGAGGAGTGATGTCGAAGATTCCGGGACCTCTCAACCCGAAGAAGTTGCTCCTTCACCGCGAAAGGCACCTTATGACCCGTATCTCGAGAGTCTCATCAGTTCGTAAGTTCCCTGTCTCTTTTTATTTTTCTATTCGAAGAAGTTAGCCTTGCTTTTTATGATGCCGCCCTTTTTCGACAGTGATGATGACTCAGAAACACCAACTGTGGATGTGGCTGCTCGAACGAGTACGTCACATACTCTAGTTATTTCAGAGCCGCCAGTTGAAGGAGAAGAATCGTCGCCTCCTCAACAAAACGTCGGCGCGTCTACTCCTCCTTCGAGCCCCCTTGTCCCTTCGCCAAAAAGGGCAAGGACTGAGTCAGTTCCGGAGTCGAGTCTCCAATTGAGTACCTCTTCTAACCCTCTCTTGGATGATGTAAGTTCTCAACACTTTTGTCACTGTCTGAGCTTCCTCTGTTTGTTTTTCTATTTGCCATTATATTTTCCTCATACCGAAATTTTCTTTCTTGTCCCTTTCTTTTCTTAACAGCCCATGATCAAAGAGCTTATTCGCATTGGTGCTTAATTCATTGGCTATCGTGAATATGCCAACAAAACTGAAGGTGATGCCTTGCTGCATTCTTTTTTACCATTACTCTGTTGCTCCTCTCTTGTCGAAATTTCAACGAAATTTCATCTTTCTCTGGCAGAAAAACTATCGGCTATTAACGAGCGCACCAATGCACTTGCTCAAAAATTAGAGCAAAGTGAAGAGGCTCGCAAGAAGGCGGAATTAGATGCTGTTGAAGCTAGAGCAGAGGCTGACAAGGCCAAGACTGTCGCTGCTGGTGTCGAAGATCTTAGAAAGAGACTTCACACTGCCGAGACTTCACTGAGCGAGCACATAGCTGCACAATCTGCTCGCGAGGAGGCGATCCTTAAGCGTATAAGGACGCAAAGTCGCCGCTTTGTCAGTAAGTATCTGAACCACTTCGTATCCTTTGTATTTTTTCCTCTGCACTCGTTTGTTGCTCAAATAGTTTCTTCCCTGTTAGTGAGAACAGCTCAAGAGTTTGAACTTGAAGATCCCGAGAATGATCCTCTTCTTGACGCCCTTTCATTCCTCGAATTTCATGGGTCAGAGGCACGAGAAGGCATTGACCAGGCTAAAGCAGGGATGTCGCGGCTCTTTCCTTATTTCTTCCCGAAGAAAGAGGAACCCGCAACTTTCCTTAATCTCGCCAAGTGTTTTAATCCATCAGAAGATCTTGGGCTGAAGGTGCGTCATGAAAATATGAAAGTTGCCGTGGAAAACACTGTTGCCTTGGTTGCTGATAGCCAGCAAACTATCGACTGGGCGAAAGTTGGCGACACTGAACAGATAGAATAGTCAAGGTGGAAGTCGTTGATCAAGGCAGCTAAACCCAACACGAAGAAAATCTTGGCTTATCTCGGAATCAAGCCGTCTTCGACTCCTAGCTCATCAAAGCCGGAGGTCTAGTTGAATGCCTCCTTGCTTTTTCTTTTTAGCGTACCTCCTTCTTTTGACATTGTTGCCGTAGTGTTCTTGGCGATAACTGCTTCAGTAGGTCTCTAGAAGGTCCTTCTTTTGTAATAGACATGTATATATTATGGAAATGAATGGAAATCTATCTTTGCTCAGTGATTGATGTCGAAATATTTCTTTTTTCCAGTTAATTTTTGACAATTATACGCCAGCTCCTGGTTCTTCCAATATTTCGCCTTCGTCTCGCTCAAGGAGAGCTCCTGCTGATATTTCACCTGTCGAAGATTCCTTGCCGCGAGAATTGGATGAACTTCGGCAGCAACTTCAGTGTGCGAAAAAGCAAACACTTGTGATGATGGAAAAATCTCGTAAGTCATCTGAAGCCGAAAAAATTGCACTTCAGCAAGCTCGCGAGGCTGTTGCTGCTAGGGAAATTGCTGCTTCCGAGGCTGAAAAAGCGACTTCTCGAGAGAATTTCATGCTCGAGTTGATGAATGAAGCCAGTGCGGATATGTCGGGTATGCTTGCTTCATCTTCAATATCTTCCGTTTTCACGCTACTTCTCTTAGAGTTTTCTGCTCCTTTTCTTTTAATAGGTTCCTTTACTGACGCTGTTGCCAAAGAGGAGAGGGTAAATACTAGGACAAACCTCCTTGTTAACCTTTCCCTTGATCATGGTTTGCTGTTTTGGGCTACCCCGGAGAGGACCCGTGTAACATCCCAACCTTGTGTTTATAAATAAATGAGTGTTCATGAGCATTGCATGCATATAGTTTGAATTTGAGCAAAATTTGCATCTCCATTTTCTATTATGCAAATCCTTCTCTAATTATTTGTCTCAAATTCTCTCAAGATTCTATAAAATAAACTCATGGTTTTGTTGTTCTCAATATGACCATGTGAGTTTTGAAGTATCTCTGAAAAATTTGAGTTTTCAACTCTATTCAAAAACAGATTTGAGTTTGGTTTTGATTTGGAAATAAAACCAGAAAAAAAGAGAGAAACCTCCCCTCTCTCTTCCCTGGGCGCAGCCCATCCCCTTTCTCTCTTTTTTCTTCCTGGCCGAGGCCCAAGTCGGCCCAGCCGCACCCCCACCAGCCCAACTCACCCCGCAGGGGGTTTTCTGCAAAACGCCATCATCTTCCCGCCGACCGAAGCAGCTCGGTGGCTGCTCGCCGGCCACCCGATGGCCTGGCCGGCCAGGATCCTCTCCGCCGCCCCCCCGGCGGCTATAAGAGGCGCACCGCCGCGCCCTGAACCCTAATCCCCCTTTTCCCCCTCTTCTCCCGCGCTCTCCCGCGAGGAAACCCTAACCCTACACCTCACTGCCGGCCCTGCCCCGCTCGATTCCGGCGCCGGCGAGCGTCCCCGACCGTCGCCGTCGACGCCATCGAGCTCGTGGTGAGCTGCTGCTCCTCCCTGCACCCTCGGTTCGCCCCCTCCCGCTCTCTATCACCGCCGCGCCACAGCACCTGTCCCGGCCGCCGCTCGCGCTCGTCGCCGGCGATGCTCCGGCGGCCAATAGCCGGCGGCGCCGCTACCAATAGGTCGCCCGCGTCGCCCCGCCTCTTTCCCCCACTCGCACGCGCCCGATTTCCCTCTAAATCGCCCAATTGAAACATCACCAGAGCTCACAGTGAGCCATGGCGCCGCTGACGTCAGCATGACGTCAGCGTGACGTCATTAATAGTTTTTCCATTTTCTGTATTTATTTTCTGTATTTCTTTAATAGGAAATAATATGACAGGTGGACCCCATCTGTCAGGATTTTAATAATTTAGGAAATATTTTAGAAAAGAATAAAATTATGACAAGTGGGTCCAAATTATTAAACTTTTATTATTTTTTGTATAATTTTCAGAAATTGATTTAAAATGAATTAAATCCTGGAAATTCATAAGTAATTCATTTTAAATCAGAAAAATACAAAATTATATATCAAAATGATCAGAAAAACAAATCCTAGTTGTTTATACATGTTTCATACATCTTTGAACCAATTAAATATGAGCCTTAGTAGAAACCCTAATTTGACCCCTCTCATATGTCGGGGTTCGAAGCCGAACCCCTTTATTTTCCATCGATGCACCTAGGGTTACCCAAACCCCTTTAATATGACATGTCATCATATGGTATGTGCATTGCATTGTACCTTGTCTTGATTGTGCTCTTCCATTTCCGGTGTTTGGTTCTTCATCGATAGGGACCGAACGCGAACCTGAGATCAAAGCCACCGAAGAGCAGCACCCGAACAACGAGGGACAAGGCAAGCCCTAACCTGGTTCATATATGGTTTCGAAATGCTTTACTTCTGGTTCTTACATAATGCATCCGCATCAAATATGTTTTATCGGCAGTTGTAGATATCCTATGTGTGCATAATTCCATTCTTGTAGCCCAGAGTTACTGATCCACCGCTCCCAGCAAAACTAGGTCTGAGCTTGTTCGCATCGCTAGAGCCTTATATGTGTTATGCTTAGCCATGCTTAGCTGTTAAAGTCTGATGCATCCGGTTGATGAGTCAGAACTACGAATGAACCTAGTTTGACATGATGACGTGGTAAGATCAGTGATGATGTTAATAAACATGCTAAAGGCTTGGATGGGCCGCCACATGGGGATGTGGTGATTTGACTCGTTCTCGCCGATACTAGGACCTGAGTTCTCGCCTTCGGAACCAAGACTGAGCGTACAGCCACACGGGGCCCATGGGAACCCCTTGGCCCGAACTTACCTAGCTTACCCATGAGTCAATTAGTTTGCGAGTTCCATTTGCCATACGCATGGGGGAAAGGTGGAAAAGGTTTTCAAAGTGCATCATACAGGGCGTGGCTAGGGTGAAGGATGCTGAAGGCATTGAACTGGATCCCCTGCGCATAATGACCGGGACTGCCTCGGAGAGTGGCTACCTACGATGACGGAGCTCCCCAGTTAGTTTGACTCATGGAATAGGCGAAGTAAGGGAAAGGTTTTGGTCGACTGATACGTCTCCAACGTATCGATAATTTCTTGTGTTCCATGCCACATTATTGATGTTATCTACATGTTTTATGCACACTTTATGTCATATTCGTGCATTTTCTGGAACTAACCTATTAACAAGATGCCGAAGTGCCGATTCTGTTGTTTTCTGCTGTTTTTGGTTTCGAAATCCTAGTAACGAAATATTCTCGGAATCGGACGAAATCAACGCCAAAGTTCATATTTTCATCGGAAGCATCCGGAACACCCGGGAAGAATCGGAGGGGATCCACGGGGGCCCCACACCACACCCGGCGCGGCCAGGGGGCGCCCCCTAGGGTGTGGGCCCCCCTTCGACCTTCCTGCGCCGCCTCTCCGCCTATAAAAAGCCCCTGGATCAGAAAACCCTATAACGATTGACGAAACCCACGAAAACCTTCCAGAGCCGCCGCCATCGCGAAGCCAAGATCTGGGGGACAGGATCTCTGTTCCGGCACCCTGCCGGAGCGGGGAAGTGCCCCCGGAAGGCTTCTCCATCGACACCGCCGCCATCTCCACCGCCATCTTCATCACCGCTGCTGCTCCCATGAGGAGGGAGTAGTTCTCCATCGAGGCTCGGGGCTGTACCGGTAGCTATGTGGTTCATCTCTCTCCTATGTGCTTCAATACAATAATCTCATGAGCTGCCTTACATGATTGAGATTCATATGATGATGCTTGTAATCTAGATGTCATTATGCTAGTCAAGTGAGTTTTACTTATGTCATCTCCGGAGACTCCTAGTCCCACGTGTGTAAAGGTGACAGTGTGTGCACCGTGTGGGTCTCTTAGGCTAGATTTCACGAATACTTATTCACCGTTGAATGGCATAGTGAGGTGCTTATTTATATCTCTTTATGATTGCAATGTGTTTGTATCACAATTTATCTATGTGCTACTCTAGTGATGTGTTATTAAAGTAGTTTTATTCCTCCTGCATGTGTGCAAAGGTGACGAGTGCGTGCACCGTGTTAGTACTTGGTTTATGCTATGATTATGATCTCTTGTAGATTATGAAGTTAACTATTGCTATGATAATATTGATGTGATCTATTCCTCCTACATATGCATGAAGGTTACGGTGTGCATGCTATGTTAGTACTTGGTTTAGTCTGTTGATCTATCTTACACTAAAGGTTACTAAAATATGAGCATTATTGTGGAGCTTGTTAACTCCGGCATTGAGGGTTCGTGTAATCCTACGCAATGTGTTCATCATCCAACAAAAGTGTAGATATGCATTTATCTATTCTGTTATGCGATCAATGTTGAGAGTGTCCACTAGTGAAAGTCTAATCCCTAGGCCTTGTTCCTAAATACTGCTGTGTTACTACTGCTTGTTTACTGTTTTACTGTGTTACTACTGCTGCAATATCGCCACCATCAACTACACGCCAGCAAGCACTTTTCTGGCACCGTTGCTACTGCTCATACTTATTTATACCACCTGTATTTCACTATCTCTTCGCCGAACTACTACACCTATTAGGTGTGTTGGGGACACAAGAGACTTCTTGCTTTGTGGTTGCAGGGTTGCATGAGAGGGATATCTTTGACCTCTTCCTCCCTGAGTTCGATAAACCTTGGGTATCCACTTAAGGGAAACTTGCTGCTGTTCTACAAACCTCTGCTCTTGGAGGCCCAACACTGTCTACAAGAATAGAAGCTCCCGTAGACATCAAGCACTTTTACGGCGCCGTTGCCGGGGAGGAAAGGTAAAAAGGCACTCATACTACGGTCCCAGGTAAAGTATTTTTCCGGCGCCGTTGTGTGTGTGCTCAAAGCTATTTCCTTTAGATCCTGCAATTGCATCTTTTTGTTTCTTGTTTACACTAGTTTGGCATAATGTACAAGAGTGAGCTTCTTATTCTATTTCCTGAATTAAAACATGGATTGTTTGATGCGAAAATTAAAAAACCTATGAAATCTTATTTGCATGCTGGTAGTAATATTAGTATGAACGCTTTGAACACCATTGTTGATAATGATATAGAAAGTTCTAAGCTTGGGGAAGCTGGTTTTCATGATATTTTTAGTCCCCCAAGCATTGAGGAGAAAATTTTATTTGATGATACTTTGCCTCCTATTTATGATGATTATAATGATAGTGGTCTCTTGGTGCCACCTACTATGGAGAGTAAATTTTGTTGTGATTATACTATGCCTCCTACACTTGATGAGAATAATAATGATAGCTACTTTGTTGAATTTGCTCCCACTACAACTAATAAAATTGATTATGCTTATGTGGAGAGTAATAATTTTATGCATGAGACTCATGATAAGAATGCTTTATGTGATAGTTATATTGTTGAGTTTTCTCATGATGCTACTGAAAGTTATTATGAGAGAGGAAAATATGGTTGTAGAAATTTTCATGTTACTAAAATGCCTCTCTATGTGCTGAAATTTTTGAAGCTACACTTGTTTTATCTTCCTATGCTTGTTACTTTGCTCTTCATGAACTTGTTTATTTACAAGATTCCTATGCATAGGAAGTATGTTAGACTTAAATATGTTTTGAATTTGCCTCTTGATGCTCTCTTTTTCTTCAAATACTATTTCTTGCGAGTGCATCATTAAAACTGCTGAGCCCATCTTAATGGCTAAAAAGAAAGAACTTCTTGGGAGATAACCCATGTGTTATTTTGCTACAGTACTTTGTTTTATATTTGTGTCTTGGAAGTTGTTTACTACTGTAGCAACCTCTCCTTATCTTAGTTTTGAGTTTTGTTGTGCCAAGTAAAGTCTTTGATAGTAAAGTAAGTACTAGATTTGGATTACTGCGCAGAAACAGATTTCTTTGCTGTCACGAATCTGGGTCTAATTCTCTGTAGGTAACTCAGAAAATTATGCCAATTTACGTGAGTGATCCTCAGATATGTACGCAACTTTCATTCAATTTGAGCATTTTCGTTTGAGCAAGTTTGGTGGCCTAATAAAATCCATCTTTACGGACTGTTCTGTTTTGACAGATTCTGCCTTTTATTTCGCATTGCCTCTTTTGCTATGTTGGATGAATTTCTTTGATCCATTAATGTCCAGTAGCTTTATGCAATGTCCAGAAGTGTTAAGAATGATTGTGTCACCTCTGAACATGTTAATTTTTATTGTCCACTAACCCTCTAATGAGTTGTTTCGAGTTTGGTGTGGAGGAAGTTTTCAAGGGTCAAGAGAGGAGGATGATATACTACGATCAAGAAGAGTGAAAAGTCTAAGCTTGGGGATGCCCCGGTGGTTCATCCCTGCATATATCAAGAAGACTCAAGCGTCTAAGCTTGGGGATGCCCAAGGCATCCCCTTCTTCATCGACAACATTATCAGGTTCCTCCCCTGAAACTATATTTTTATTCCATCACATCTTATATGCTTTTTCTTGGAGCGTCGGTTTGCTTTTGTTTTTGTTTTTGTTTGAATAAATTGGATTACATCATGCTTGTGTGGGAGAGAGACACGCTCCGCTGGTTCATATGAACACATGTGTTCTTAGCTCATAATAATCATGGCGAAGTTTCCTCTTCGTTAAATTGTTATATGGTTAGAATTGGAAAATGATACATGTAGTAATTGCTATAAATATCTTGGGTAATGTGATACTTGGCAATTGTTGTGCTCATGTTTAAGCTCTTGCATCATATGCTTTGCACCTATTAGTGAAGAATACATAGAGCATGCTAAAATTTAGTTTGCATAATTGGTCTCTCTAAAGTCTAGATAATTTCTAGTATTGAGTTTGAACAACAAGGAAGACGGTGTAGAGTCTTATAATGTTTTCAATATGTCTTTTATGTGAGTTTTGCTGCACCGGTTCATCCTTGTGTTTGTTTCAAATAAGCCTTGCTAGCCTAAACCTTGTATCGAGAGGGAATACTTCTCATGCATCCAAAATACTTGAGCCAACCACTATGCCATTTGTGTCCACCATACCTACCTATACTACATGGTATTTTCCCGCCATTCCAAAGTAAATTGCTTGAGTGCTACCTTTAAAATTCCATCATTTACCTTTGCAATATATAGCTCATGGGACAAATAGCTTAAAAACTATTGTGGTATTGAATATGTACTTATGCACTTTATCTCTTATTAAGTTGCTTGTTGTGCGATAACCATGTTCACTGGGGACGCCATCAACTACTCTTTGTTGAATTTCATGTGAGTTGCTATGCATGTTCGTCTTGTCCGAAGTAAGAGCGATCTACCACCTTATGGTTAAGCATGCATATTGTTAGAGAAGAACATTGGGCCGCTAACTAAAGCCATGATCCATGGTGGAAGTTTCAGTTTTGGACATATATCCTCAATCTCAAATGAGAAAATTATTAATTGTTGTTACATGCTTATGCATAAAAGAGGAGTCCATTATCTCGTTGTCTATGTTGTCCCGGTATGGATGTCTAAGTTGAAGAATAATCAATAGCGAGAAATCCAATGCGAGCTTTCTCCTTAGACCTTTGTACAGGCGGCATAGAGGTACCCCTTTGTGACACTTGGTAAAAACATGTGCATTGTGATGATCCGGTAGTCCAAGCTAATTAGGACAAGGTGCGGGCACTATTGGTACATTATGCATGAGGCTTGCAACTTATAAGATATAATTTACATGATGCATATGCTTTATTACTACCGTTGACAAAATTGTTTCATGTTTTCAAAATCAAAGCTCTAGCACAAATATAGCAATCGATGATTTTCCTCTATGAGGACCATTCTTTTACTTTCAATGTTGAGTCGGTTCACCTATTTCTCTCCACCTCAAGAAGCAAACACTTGTGTGAACTGTGCATTGATTCCTACATACTTGCTTATTGCACTTATTATATTACTCTATGTTGACAATATCCATGAGATATACATGTTACAAGTTGAAAGCAACCGCTGAAACTTAATCTTCTTTTGTGTTGCTTCAACACCTTTACTTTGAATTATTGCTTTATGAGTTAACTCTTATGCAAGACTTATTGATGCTTGTCTTGAAGTGCTATTCATGAAAAGTCTTTGCTTTATGATTCACTTGTTTACTCATGTCATACACATTGTTTTGATCGCTGCATTCACTACATATGCTTTACAAATAGTATGATCAAGATTATGATGGCATGTCACTCCAGAAATTATCTTTGTTATCGTTTTACCCTGCTCGGGACGAGCGAGAACTAAGCTTGGGGATGCTGATACGTCTCCAACGTATCGATAATTTCTTGTGTTCCATGCCACATTATTGATGTTATCTACATGTTTTATGCACACTTTATGTCATATTCGTGCATTTTCTGGAACTAACCTATTAACAAGATGTCGAAGTGCCAGTTGCTGTTTTCTTCGTTTTTGGTTTCGAAATCCTAGTAACGAAATATTCTCGGAATCGGACGAAATCAACGCCAAAGTTCCTATTTTCATCGGAAGCATCCGGAACACCGGGAAGAATCGGAGGGGAGCCACGGGGGCCCCACACCACACCCCGGCGCGGCCAAGGGGGCGCCCCCTAGGGTGTGGGCCCCCTTCGACCTTCCTCGCGCCGCCTCTCCGCCTATAAAAAGCCCCTGGATCGGAAAACCCTATAACGATTGACGAAACCCACGAAAACCTTCCGGAGCCGCCGCCATCGCGAAGCCAAGATCCGGGGACAGGATCTCTGTTCCGGCACCCTGCCGGAGCGGGGAAGTGCCCCGGAAGGCTTCTCCATCGACACCGCTGCCATCTCCACCGCCATCTTCATCACCGCTGCTGCTCCCATGAGGAGGGAGTAGTTCTCCATCGAGGCTCGGGGCTGTACCGGTAGCTATGTGGTTCATCTCTCTCCTATGTGCTTCAATACAATAATCTCATGAGCTGCCTTACATGATTGAGATTCATATGATGATGCTTGTAATCTAGATGTCATTATGCTAGTCAAGTGAGTTTTACTTATGTGATCTCCGGAGACTCCTAGTCCCACGTGTGTAAAGGTGACGAGTGTGTGCACCGTGTGGGTCTCTTAGGCTAGATTTCACAGAATACTTATTCACTGTTGAATGGCATAATGAGGTGCTTATTTATATCTCTTTATGATTGCAATGTGTTTGTATCACAATTTATCTATGTGCTACTCTAGTGATGTGTTATTAAAGTAGTTTTATTCCTCCTGCATGTGTGCAAAGGTGACGAGTGCGTGCACCGTGTTAGTACTTGGTTTATGCTATGATTATGATCTCTTGTAGATTATGAAGTTAACTATTGCTATGATAATATTGATGTGATCTATTCCTCCTACATATGCATGAAGGTGACAGTGTGCATGCTATGTTAGTACTTGGTTTAGTCTCGTTGATCTATCTTACACTAAAGGTTACTAAAATATGAGCATTATTGTGGAGCTTGTTAACTCCGGCATTGAGGGTTCGTGTAATCCTACGCAATGTGTTCATCATCCAACAAAAGTGTAGAGTATGCATTTATCTATTCTGTTATGCGATCAATGTTGAGAGTGTCCACTAGTGAAAGTCTAATCCCTAGGCCTTGTTCCTAAATACTGCTGTGTTACTACTGCTTGTTTACTGTTTTACTGTGTTACTACTGCTGCAATATCGCCACCATCAACTACACGCCAGCAAGCACTTTTCTGGCACCGTTGCTACTGCTCATACTTATTTATACCACCTGTATTTCACTATCTCTTCGCCGAACTAGTACACCTATTAGGTGTGTTGGGGACACAAGAGACTTCTTGCTTTGTGGTTGCAGGGTTGCATGAGAGGGATATCTTTGACCTCTTCCTCCCTGAGTTCGATAAACCTTGGGTATCCACTTAAGGGAAACTTGCTGCTGTTCTACAAACCTCTGCTCTTGGAGGCCCAACACTGTCTACAAGAATAGAAGCTCCCGTAGACATCATCGACCACCCTCTGACAGCACACCAAGGAAGTGTGTTAATCTATATTGGCATTAAGAGTCGGTCGGCGCGTGTGGGTAAAGTTGTACACCCCTGCAGGGTAAATCTTTTCGAAAACCCGTGTCCACGGTTATGGACGACTTGGTGATGGATTCTGTGATCATAGACAACATGAACCTAATCGTAAAACTTGGAATCAATGTGTGATAAGGATCCCTCCTCAGGGTATCGAGGGGGTGATCCTAGTTGATAGGTTCAGCTAATGATGAAGATTCGATGGATTCAATATGATGATCAGTAGAGCTAGAGATATCGCGCTCTTATCCCCTTTTTAAAATGATCTGAATAGACGAGCTTCTGCTCCCTCTTGTTTTACAAAGGAAAACTGGCTTTCCGCAAACTAAGCTCCACATAAAGCCTCGCATACCAGCTTTGCTAAAAGGTTGTACTAAGTCTTGCTGAGTCCCTGTACTCAGCTTTGCATGCTTTGTTTCAGACGAGGTCTCTCCAACAAATGGTGGTTTCTAGGTCAACATCGACGAGTAGCTTGGGATTCCCAGGTGGCAGCCTGGAATCTATGGGCTGGGACGTCGCCGTTATGCTTCTGGCCTCTTAGGCCTTTTGCTATCTTGCTATTTAGAATAGCATAACTTCGCTTCCGTTGATTGATGAAATGTCAGGTCAGTGACCTCTGCTTGTAATTTTTGGTTTTTCGCTCAGCTATGAGCTTGTATTACTCTTTGAGTCGTAGAGTCACTGTTGTGTTACCGATTCTCACCCTGTAGGCCCTAGAGATCTAGGTTAGGCTTACGCCAGATGGTGATCTGGGTTTGTCTAGCCTACGACCCCCGGGGTTCCCGACAGGTTTTGGTATCGGAGCATATTCGATATAACGGCTCTAGCGATGCGAACAAGCTCAGACCTAGTTTTGCTGGGAGCGGTGGATCAGTAACTCTGGGCTACAAGAATGGAATTATGCACACATAGGATATCTACAACTGCCGATAAAACATATTTGAAGCGGATGCAATATGTAAGAACCAGAAGTAAAGCATTTCGAAACCATATAT
>NC_061510.1:244687384-244704844 GCF_022539505.1 Lolium rigidum | reverse complement strand
GTTAACTCTTATGCAAGACTTATTAATACTTGTCTTGAAGTACTATTCATGAAAAGTCTTTGCTTTATGATTCACTTCTTTACTCATGTCATTACCATTATTTTGATCGCTGCATCCACTACATATGTTTACAAATAGTATGATCAAGGTTATGATGGCATATCACTTCAGAAATTATCTTTGTTATCGTTTTACTCCGCTCGGGACGAGCGTAACTAAGCTTGGGGATGCTTGATACGTCTCCGACGTATCGATAATTTCTTATGTTCTATGCCATATTATTTATGATACCTACATGTTTTATGCACACTTTATGTCATATTCGTGCATTTTCTCGGAACTAACCTATTAACAAGATGCCGAAGTGCCGGCTCTCGTTTTCTGCTGTTTTTGGTTTCGAAATCCTAGTAACGAAATATTCTCGGAATTGGACGAAACGAAGACCCAGGGGCCTATTTTTCCACGGAGCTTCCAGAAGACCGAAGAACATACGAAGTGGGGCCACGAGGTGGCGACACCACAAGGCGGCGCGGCCAAGGGGGGCCCCGCGCCGCCCTATGGTGTGGGCCCCTCGTCAGGCCCCCAACTCTGCCCTTCCGCCTACTTAAAGCCTCCGTCGCGAAACCCCTGATGGAAAAAACCACGATACGGAAAACCTTACTGAGACGCCGCCGCCGCCGATCCCATCTCGGGGGATTCTGGAGATCTCCTCCGGCACCCTGCCGGAGAGGGGATTCATCTCCCGAGGACTCTACACCGCCATGGTCGCCTCCGGAGTGATGAGTGAGTAGTTCACCCCTGGACTATGGGTCCATAGCAGTAGCTAGATGGTTGTCTTCTCCTCATTGTGCTTCATTGTTGGATCTTGTGAGCTGCCTAACATGATCAAGATCATCTATCTCGTAATACTCTATGTTGTGTTTGTCGGGATCCGATGGATAGAGAATACCATGTTATGTTAATTATCAAGTTATTACATATGTGTTGTTTATGATCTTGCATGCTCTCCGTTACTAGTAGAGGCTCGGCCAAGTTTTTTGCTTTTAACTCCAAGAGGGAGTATTTATGCTCGATAGTGGGTTCATGCCCGCATTGACACCTGGACGAAGTGATGAAAAGTTCTAAGGTTGTGTTGTGCTGTTGCCACTAGGGATAAAACATTGGCGCTTATGTCCGAGGATGTAGTTGTTGATTACATTACGCACCATACTTAATGCAATTGTCTCGTTGTTAGCAACTTAATACTGGAGGGGGTTCGGATGATAACCTCGAAGGTGGACTTTTTAGGCATAGATGCAGATTGGATGGCGGTCTATGTACTTTGTCGTAATGCCCAATTAAATCTCACTATACTTATCATGTCATGTATGTGCATTGTTATGCCCTCTCTATTTGTCAATTGCCCGACTGTAATTTGTTCACCCAACATGCTTTTATCTTATGGGAGAGACACCTCTAGTGAACTGTGGACCCCGGTCCATTCTTTTAATACTCGAAATACAAATCTGCTGCAATACTTGTTTTACTATTTTCTCTGCAAACAATCATCTTCCACACAATACGGTTAATCCTTTGTTACAGCAAGCTTCGGTGAGATTGACAACCTCACCTGTTTCGTTGGGGCAAAGTACTTTGGTTGTGTTGTGCAGGTTCCACGTTGGCGCCGGAATCTCTGGTGTTGCGCCGCACTACATCCCCCTGGTGTTGCGCCGCACTACATCCCGCCGCCATCAACCTTCAACGTGCTTCTTGGCTCCTCCTGGTTCGATAAACCTTGGTTTCTTTCTGAGGGAAAACTTGCTGCTGTGCGCATCATACCTTCCTCTTGGGGTTGCCCAACGAACGTGTGAAATACACGCCATCAGTGCACCCTCACGCGGAGAAATCTAGGGGGGTAGACCCGCCGGGGCACACGTTCCGCTGTTTTGGGGGAGGAGGGGGAGAACGACCGCCGGAGCACCGGAACCCCACCAAATCTTGCATGTGGACCTATGATATGTGTGAAAGTGTGGTGCAAGGTGTAATGGTGCAAAAGTAGCTCCCCTAAACCCTAAACCCTAGCCCTAACCCTACACCTAACCCTAACCAGTAGATCAGGCACACCCTCGATCGTGTGATAATGGCTCGAGCTGCGGGTGTATGTGCCAAAGGGTCCCAATCTTGGTTCTCCATGTGTATATGTACTAAACAAACCTAAAATAATGAAAAGGTACATTGGTGCACCCTCGCACGGAGAAATCTAGGGGGTAGACCCGCCGGGGCACACGTTCCGCTGTTTTGGGGGAGGAGGGGGAGAACGACCGCCCGAGCACCGGAACCCCACCAAATCTTGCATGTGGACCTATGATATGTGTGAAAGTGTGGTGCAAGGTGTAATGGTGCAAAAGTAGCTCCCCTAAACCCTAAACCCTAGCCCTAACCCTACACCTAACCCTAACCAAGTAGATCGTGCACACCCTCGATCGTGTGATAATGGCTCGAGCTGCGGGTGTATGTGCCAAAGGGTCCCAATCTTGGTTCTCCATGTGTATATGTACTAAACAAACCTAAAAGAATGAAAAGGTACATTGGTGCACCCTCGCGGAGAAATCTAGGGGGTAGACCCGCCGGGCACACGTTCCGCTGTTTTGGGGGAGGAGGGGAGAACGACCGCCGAGCACCGGAACCCCACCAAATCTTGCATGTGGACCTATGATATGTGTGAAAGTGTGGTGCAAGGTGTAATGGTGCAAAAGTAGCTCCCCTAAACCCTAAACCCTAGCCCTAACCCTACACCTAACCCTAACCAGTAGATCAGGCACACCCTCGATCGTGTGATAATGGCTCGAGCTGCGGGTATATATGTGCCAAAGGGTCCCAATCTTGGTTATCCATGTGTATATGTCCTAAACAAACCTAAAAGAATGAAAAGGTACATTGGTGCACCCTCGCGCGGAGAAATCTAGGGGGTAGACCCGCCGGGGCACACGTTCCGCTGTTTTGGGGGGAGGAGGGGGAGAACGACCGCCGGAGCACCGGAACCCCAACAAATCTTGCATGTGGACCTTTGATATGTGTGAAAGGGTGGTGCAAGGTGTAATAGTGCAAAAGTAGCTCCCCTAAACCCTAAACCCTAGCCCTAACCCTACACCTAACCCTAACCAGTAGATCAGGCACACCCTCGATCGTGTGATAATGACTCGAGCTGCGGGTGTATGTGCCAAAGGGTCCCAATCTTGGTTCTCCATGTGTATATGTACTAAACAAACCTAAAATAATGAAAAGGTACATTGGTGCACCCTCGCGCGGAGAAATCTAGGGGGTAGACCCGCCGGGGCACACGTTCCGCTGTTTTGGGGGGAGGAGGGGGAGAACGACCGCCGGAGCACCGGAACCCCACCAATCTTGAATGTGGACCTATGATATGTGTGAAAGTGTGGTGCAAGGTGTAATGGTGCAAAAGTAGCTCCCCTAAATCCTAAACCCTAGCCCTAACCCTACACCTAACCCTAACCACTAGATCAGGCACACCCTCGACCGTGTGATAATGGCTCGAGCTGCGGGTATATATGTGCCAAAGGGTCCCAATCTTGGTTATCCATGTGTATATGTCCTAAACAAACCTAAAAGAATGAAAAGGTACATTGGTGCACCCTCGCGCGGAGAAATCTAGGGGGTAGACCCGCCGGGGCACACGTTCCGCTATTTTGGGGGGAGGAGGGGGAGAACGACCGCCGGAGCACCGGAACCCCACCAAATCTTGCATGTGGACCTATGATATGTGTGAAAGTGTGGTGCAAGGTGTAATGGTGCAAAAGTAGCTCCCCTAAACCCTAAACCCTAGCCCTAACCCTACACCTAACCCTAACCAGTAGATCAGGCACACCCTCGATCGTGTGATAATGGCTCGAGCTGCGGGTGTATGTGCCAAAGGGTCCCAATCTTTGTTCTCCATGTGTATATGTACTAAAAAACCTAAAATAAGGAAAAGGTACATTGGTGCACCCTCGCGCGGAGAAATCTAGGGGGGTAGACCCGCCGGGGCACACGTTCCGCTGTTTTGGGTGGAGGAGGGGGAAACGACCGCCGGAACACCGAACCCCACCAAATATTGCATGTGGACCTATGATATGTGTGAAAAGTGTGGTGCAAGGTGTAATGGTGCAAAAGTAGCTCCCCTAAACCCTAAACCCTAGCCCTAACCCTACACCTAACCCTAACCAGTAGATCAGGCACACCCTCGATCGTGTGATAATGGCTCTAGCTGCGGGTATATATGTGCCAAAGGGTCCCAATCTTGGTTCTCCATGTGTCTATGTCCTAAACAAACCTAAAAGAATGAAAAAGTACATTGGTGCACCCTCGCGCGGAGAAATCTAGGGGGGTAGACCCGCCGGGGCACACACGTTCCGCTGTTTTGGGGGGAGGAGGGGGAGAACGACCGCCGGAACACCGGAACCCCACCAAATCTTGCATGTTGGCCTATGCTATGTGTCAAAGTGTGGTGCAAGGTGTAATGGTGCAAAATTAGCTCCCCTAAACCCTAAACCCTGAACTGGGGAGGCTTCGAGCCCTAAACCCCTAGACCTGGCCTAAACCATTAACTACATGTGCTGACTCCGGAGCTGCAAAACCATGCATCATAAACCCTAACCCTAACCCTAAACCCTATACCTATACCTAACCATAAATACTTACCTTTAACCTAAACCCTAGCCCTACCCCCTAAACCCTAGCCCTAACCCTACACCTAACCCTAACCAGTTGATCAGGCACACCCTCGATCGTGTGATAATGGCTCGAGCTGCGGGTGTATGTGCCAAAGGGTCCCAATCTTGGTTCTCCATGTGTATATGTCCTAAACAAACCTAAAAGAATGAAAAGTTGCATTGGTGCACCCTCGCGCGGAGAAATCTAGGGGGGTAGACCCGCCGGGGCACACACGTTCCGCTGTTTTGGGGGGAGAAGGGGGAGAACGACCGCCGGAACACCGGAACCCCACCAAATCTTGCATGTGGGCCTATGCTATGTGTCAAAGTGTGGTGCAAGGTGTGATTCACCAAATGGTGCATGGCATGGATCCCCAGTCTGACATTCCTCAACTTCAGGCGATAACACTTAACAGATTCCTGAATGTGTACGGTGAAGTGTCCCACCGCGGGTATATCGGGGGCTAGACTGTGCCAAAGGGTGCCACACATGGTTTTCCATATGTCCATGGACTAAACAAACCTAAACCTCTGAAAAGGTATATTGGTGGAACCTCGCGCGGAGAAATCTAGGGGGTAGACCATCCGGGGCTCACAGACAGCCGTTTTTAGGGGGGAATGACCCCCGGAGCACCGGAATGCCACCAAAACTTGCAACTGGACCTAAAACCTAACCCTAACAAACCTAAAAGAATGAAAAAGTACATTGTGCACCCTCGCGGAGAAATCTACGGGGGTAGACCCGCCGTCCCGCTGTTTTTGCGGGAAGGAGGGGGACGACCGCCGGAGCACCGGAACCCTGATATATGTGGGGGATGAACATGGAGAGTACTTTTCTATTGCACATTGTCTAATAAATAGTCATCAAAAAGAAAAACTAATCAACAAAATAAATATAAGTATTAGATGAAATAAAATAGTTAGGAAAACAAATAAAATGGTTGTTGGCGCACGGCAAAGAATGGAACGCACGGCAAAGGAAGCTTTGCCGTGCACCATTCCTGGCCGCACGGCAAAGGGAGCACCACGGCAACGTCCAGGCCCTTTACCGTGCATCCTTTCTTTGCCGTGCGGTGTGGAGGATCTTTGCCGTCCTGGCTTCTTTGCCGTGCGCTTCTGGAGGGCTTTGCCGTGCGCTAACGCGTTGCCGTGAGGCACTTCTAACTTTGCCGTGCGTTGATACTTTGCCGTGCGCCACCATAAAACTTTGCCGTGCAGTGCCTCACGGCAATGAAAGGCTGCACGGGAGCGCCTGATTTTCCCGTAGTGACCAAATAGCACCATAGCTTCCTTTAATGGGTACATGACTAGAGGTATACATCCATATCACCAACTAACCAAGTAACAGGTACAATCGAATATACTAATCAATATTTATGAAAGAAAAAATCCACGGAAGTAGGCAAAAAGTTTCGATAGGTTTTATTGTAAAAAAGAAAGGTTTAGATAGGTTTGACGCGCCGGCCGGCATTATTGGTGCTCAAATCATAATAATCAATGGGACTAGAGCTAAGGCAAGAAGTCAAGCAAGGTATCAAGCCAGCTCTTGCAGCCCGTAGAAAAAATGAAAGAATCATCAGGCTGGCTGTGTATGAGTCTGGCAAGTCAAACAAAAACATAAACGACAGCAACGCGGCGGGCGCACTCCCACTGTGCCACTTGGCTAATACTGTAATACATAGACTTGTCATACTACATCAAGACTGACCACGAGACTTAGCTTCGTGAAGCAAAGTACTAGTCCGATATGATTAAGTCAGCGCGGCCCTTGCTGCAAGTGCATGTTTGTTTAATACAGTGCACCATGCTTGCCGTACGGATACTTTTTACAAAAACTTCCTACGGACTGAGATTTGGCACAGCAGGCAGCCGGAAAAATCAGTTACTGGCCCGGATTTTCAGGGAGCATTTGGAATTCAACCAACCTAATCAATACACATCAGCGCGTAGATCATCCGTAAAACACCCAGTCCGTAAGTACAACATTAACGGGCCATCAACAAATTCGGAAATGAATCAACCTCTGTAGCTCAAATAATTTGCGAGAGAGATGGATCTCTCAGCTGCTCTCCAATGGTGGGATGAGTGGCAGCTGCGCGTCCTCGTGCTGAGCAGCCTACTAGTTCAGGGGTTCCTCTTCTTCGCTACCTGGATACGCAAGGTTCATGCCTTGCGCAGGTTGAAGGCG
Organism: Lolium rigidum; assembly: GCF_022539505.1. Taxonomy (NCBI): domain Eukaryota; kingdom Viridiplantae; phylum Streptophyta; class Magnoliopsida; order Poales; family Poaceae; genus Lolium; species Lolium rigidum. The sequence goes on along the minus strand of NC_061510.1, from coordinate 244,697,968 downwards.
GTGGTATGGATCGCGTACATCGGCGGCGACGCCATAGCCATCTACGCTCTCGCCACCCTCTTCAACCGACACAAAGAGGTGTCGCCGGCTGGAGTGGCCATGAGTAGCTCCCTAGAGGTCATATGGGCACCAGTCCTTCTCACCCACCTTGGCGGCCAATCATCCATAAGTGCCTTCAGCATCGAAGACAACGAGCTCTGGAAGCGGCACATCATTACCCTGGTGTGCCAGGTCACGGTCGCCTTGTATGTCTTCTGCAAGTGGTGGTCCGGCGAGGAGAGACAGCTCAAGGCGGCGGTCTTGCTCTTCATCGTTGGCATCCTCAGGTTCGGCCGGAAGCCATGGGCCCTCTGGAGCGCTAGCTTTAATTGCATGGTGGCCTCTACCGATGGTGCCCCGCCAAAATCTTTGCATTCGTGCTGGACATTAGGGCATCTCCAACCGGGCGACCCAAACGGACGCGCTGGGCCGTCCGTTTTAGGCCGTTTGCGTGCCCGAGCGGACGCGCGGACGGAGCCCCGCGTCCGCGCGTCCGTTTGGGTCGCGTGCTGCGCCCAACGCAGCGGCCACCCATTTGGCGATTTGGCCTATTTCTTTGGAAAATAGGTCCTCTGGCCACATATTCAGTTTGATATATAATAATATCTCGTAAACATAGAATAATATATAATAAACATAACATATTATCAAATACCATAAAATATTATCAAATGTACCATGATAAATCAAATAAAATGTGCCATAGTTTGAGAAAAATATAAAAATTACAATTGAGATTGTCTAACTCAATTTGGGCGCTCGAGGATCTCCTTCGTCTCTTCTCGAACCAAGCTCTCTTCGCCTCGCTCATGTTGGTCAAGTCGGCGTTCATGATGAGGTTGTCCTCGGCTTGGCGTTTGAGCTCAACTTCCTTCGCCTTCAGCTCCACCTCTTTGGCCCTTGCCATTGCTATGAGCTCAAGTTCTCTCTCTTTGAGCTCAAGTTCTTTAGCTTTGGTCTTGGCCTTGACCTCTTCAATCTCAAGCTTCTTCCGCTGGACATCAAAGAATTTCTTCCTGTCCTCTTCTTTCTCCCGGCGCCTCCTCTCATCCCTCTTGTCCGTGGACACCTCTCTGTCCGCATGCATCTCCTTCAAAGTGTCATACAATAGCATGGACGACGCATCACGCTTCATATCGGCTTTGGTTGCCTTGTGGCCGCGTGGACGACTTGCACGAGAAGCGGAGCTGCCGCAAGGCTGCCCACCATCAAGGTCAATGACCGTGGCATCTTTGGCGGGATTGTTGCCAGTCAAGGTCGCCATGTAGCCCTCGTACCCCTCCCGGAACTTGGGGGTGCCGTGGAGTTCCTTCCAACAATGAGGGAAGGCAAAGGTCTTCTCTCCATTGTTGGCTTTGTAGAATTCCAAAGCTCGCCACACCTAGAGCAAAGCGAGACAACAACGATAAACATATGTGCAAACATCGGATGAATAAGTTGAGGTTATGAATCATACCAAGTCCTTCACACCCATGCCACTAACGGGAGCCGCCTCGCGTGCTCATACGCCGCGTGGAACTTGTTGCATTCCGTTTGAATTGCTCCCCACCTCTTTTGGAGCGATATTTCGCTGCGGTCGCTCTCAAATGGCTCCTGTCCATATTTGCGATGTTCATGGAAGTATTCATAGATCCGGCGCCGAATGCGGACTCCTTCCGCTCGGCACCCGTCAACGCATCTTGCCCGATGGTCAACCATCCATCGACGAGCACCTTGTCCTCCTTCTCCGTGTAGTTGGCGGTTCGTATGCTTACCCGGCGACCTCGAGCTTGTGCAGCTGCGGCTTGTGTGAGGCCCTCACCGAACAACGGCTCCTCCTCAATGTTTATGCTGCCGGACAGGCAGTTGTGCCCTCCCGTGTGTCAATGGGAGGTGGCTGGGGAGCATGCTGTGTCGAAGGATATGGCAGGGTCGTCGGCATTGTCCGCGCGGAAAGATGGAGGGGCCCGCACGGTGGACGGTGACCGCGCGCGCGGCCGACATATCGTCGAACAGGTTGCGTGCACCGGACGTCGCAGCTACTCCCAGGTTCTTTGGGCCTTTGGAGTTCGCCGGCGCACGGTTCAGGTCAATGGACGAAGGTGACGGCCCCGTCATGGACTCGCCCACCTCCGGTGACCCATCCCGTGACTGGTACGCCTGCCGCCCATGCGCCCCCATTTCGTGCCCAAATAGGGCAGTCGGTGGGGCAGCTTGACCTTGGAGGAAGGGGCCGGGTCACGGAGGAGGCCGAGCTCCCCACCGAGGCCGCGCCGGTGCCGGGGATGATCATGTGCTGGCCGAGCGCCGGGTGGCCGTAAAATAGCATGGCTCTGCTGCTCTTGAAGGAGAGTGCTCTTCGCCTCCGTCCGGAGTTGGAGAAGCTGCTCCGCCGCCCGCTGCCGCTCCAGCTCGGCAGCGGTTTCCCTCTTCCGTTGGTCCAGCCGCCCTGCGCCGGTCGGCCCTCTTCCCGCTCTCGAGCTTCCTCTCGCTCCGGGTGAGGTCGGCCTTCGCCTTCTTCGTCGGCGGCCCGGGGGGAGCTCGGCCACCGCCAGTTCAGGAGCCGCCTCCACGGCAGGAGCGGCAACGGCCGCGGGTGCCTCCTCTCCGATGGTGGCGGTGGTGTCGGTGGCGGTGGCGGCGGCAGTCGCTTCGTCGGCCATCTCTAGGTTTTGGGAGTACAGTGGAGTGTTTTCTGTTTTGGGAGGCAGACAGGCGGGCCAGGGGCGGACAAGGGAGGATGCGAGCGACCAGCCTTTCGCGTCCGCGGCCACGCAAACTCGTCCAAGATTTGGGCCGGGTTTGGGTCGTCCCGGACGCCGCGGCCATCCGTTTTAGGGATGGGTCCGCGCGCTGGGCCGCGCTTTTGTCCGTTTCGACCCATCCGGACGCGCGGGCGCGGGATGGGTCGCCCGGTTGGAGATGCCCTTATGCACTACAAGTTGCGTTGAACTACGTGCAGCGGTTGTGCAAGGAGAAACGGGAGATCAAGGAGGAGGCGAAGAGGCCGTGATGTCGCTTGAAGAATATGTAGAAATGGCAAACAAGTGCACACAGGATCAGGCACCTAATGATGAGATAAGAGGTATAGGTGGATTCACTTTTATCTATAGGTTGTTTGCTGACATGTCTGTCCCGTACTTTCTTCGGCTAAAAGATCTGCGATTATACCTCAAGGCGGGCAATGAAGCAGCACAAGCACATATCTTTTTGGGGATCGTGCTGGATCATGTATTTGGGATGCTATATACCAATACGAGATCAGATTTGAATGGCATTGCATTTTGCTTAACGCTGTTGCTTCCGTCCTTGGTAATAGCTTCTTTAGTGCTCTACGCCACGAGCGACAAGGGTGGTTACAAGAAGGCCGACATCCTGGTGACATACCTCCTGTTCATTGGCAATGTTGCACAGGAGTTGTCACCCAGTTTCCTCAACCTTATGCTCACATGGGTTGCATCCAAGTTTACTTCTTGTCACGACATGGTGTCCCAGTGCAATCTTATGTCCTTCTGTATCCGCAACAAGAATCCCACCTTCCTGATGAAGATTGCTACCTTCAAGTGTCTCAGTGACTACATTAACAAGTAGTACTACATTGACCAGGTACCTGAAGCGTCCAAGATTACAGAGCTGCTTTCCCAGTATGTGAAAGATGGGTGGAAGGGGTACATATCTGACCCCGCATCATACAAGAGATTCAACACTTTCAGGGGCCAACGGACCCTGAGGAATCACATCGAGCTACAGTGGATCTTGGATCTCAAGTTCGACCAGAGCGTCCTCTTCTGGCATGTCGCCACCGACTTTTGTTTTCACTACAAAAGTAACACCACCAGTGGAAGACAAAAGCGTGCCGCTGAAAGTAGATTAATATCTAACTACATGGCTTACCTGCTTTTCAAGCGTCCTGAGATGCTAATGCCAGGAATCATGCCAGGTCTCTTCATCATCGTTAGCCATGAACTCGCGCTATTGATGAAGGAGGGCATGAACTTGTCGCATGTGGACAGTGAAGAAATGCTCGTGCGGGAGATGATGGACCTGATCATGCAGCCAAACAATGGTGCTTCAGTTCCCTCACAAGAAATGAGGCCTACTTTCGAGGAGGTGGAATCACCACCCTCTTTCGCCGGAGGTATATCTTCGCATGGCGTTTGTTCTACTTCAAACTAGCAACTCATCTGCATTAGCTTAGTGCAAATTAGTTTCGATGCCATTATTCCGCGCACGCACACTTACAACAGTACTCCACACTGCAGCAATGAAGGAACTTTATCCCCTGACTAGCTATGGGTGCATGCGACATCGCTAGAACGCTAATGAGGCTTGAGGAGGAGGAGATGTGGAATGTGATCCAAGGCGTGTGGGTGGAGATGCTATGCTATTCCGCAAGCAGATGCAGGGGATATCTGCACGCACAAAGCCTAGGTCAAGGCGGGGAGTACCTTACCACCGTCTGGCTGCTCTGGTCGTACATGGGCATGGAGACCTTGCCGTACTTGATTCAGAGCGCAGAGGTTACCAGGGAAGAAAGAGACAAAGAGAACGGCCCGGTCATAGAATGACAATGATGCCAACGTCAGTGAACGGGTCTTCCTTCGGCTTCGGAGACCGACCAGCCTTTGGCCCTTTGATGTATGCGTAGGATGGTTTCTCCTCGACGAGCCCCCTCCGAGTGTTAACTGTCGCCGCTTCAAGTGTAGGGCTTTGTCTTGGTGGCTGAGGATTCGGATGATCAAGCTATGTGTCATATTTTCGGTGTGTGCTTGTGTGTGTTGGTGTCTTGTAAGCTGTTTTCTTAGCATCCTGTAAAACTATGCCGTTCGTGACTTTATTTATTTAAAGCAGGGCTAAAGCCTTATGTTTAAAACATAGTGAGCGGGTCGTTTCTTCAGTTCTCTTTCTCTTTGTTGCGTAAATTAGTCGTGTCTCGTGTGGTTAATTTCATCGCTCTTATTGCTTACTAGACGGAAATGCGAGCTTCGCCTCGCAGCCTGCATAGCGTTGCCGCACGGCATGTCTTCTGCGATGCATTTGGTGCTGGTAAATGTTTTATCTTTGTTTGAATTTTTACTTGTCATGTGTTAACGTTGTTTCATGTGGTTATTTGGATTAGCTAAGCTGAGCTAGTCATATTGAGATTCTGAAGGAAGTAGCAGGTCTAGGGCCATACACATATCAAACCATAAATAATTAGAAAATTTAGTATCAGTTTATACAATCACAATCACAGCTTATAGACTGATTTTTTTTTTTCGAAATGGGGGTATACCGGCCTCTGCATCGGTTGATGCACACAACCTATAGATATAGGCTGATTATATTATGACAAATAGAAATTCGATCCTTTTTCACCCCCCTACTCTGCGTCATATTCTAAAATAGATGTAAGGATGAAGATCATTATACAAAAACAATTTTGTCGGAGCAAATTAGGTATTAGTAGTTGGATTAGTATAACCCCTATCACTAGGGGAAACAAGGACGTTGCCATGTGACAATTCGCACGGCAAAGGACCCTATATGCACGGCAAAGGCTTTGCCGTGCGACGTCGCACGACAACGTTTCCGACGGCAATGACATCGTTGCCGTGCGCGTCGCAAAGGTTGCACTGTAACGTCTTTGCCGTGCGTCCATATCGCTGCCATGTGCCAGAAGCTTTGCCGTGCGGGCAAACTCTGCCGTGCGGCGCGTTGCTGCCGTGCGCACAGCTTTTGCCATGCGGCTGGCCAGTGCCGTGCAGCTAGCGCAGCCGTGCGTTGTGGTCTTTTCCGTGCGGGAGCTCGCTGTCGTGCGCTGCGTTGTGCCGTGCCACAGACCTTTGCCGTGCGGCCACTCCCCAAGGCGCACGGCAAAGCCTCCTCCAGCACACCCTCCTGCCTGCCAGGAGCACAGGCTTCCGCCACGTGGCGTCTTTGCCGTGCGTGTGCACACGGTAAAGTGACCAAATGTCCTTTGCCGTGTGCATACACACGGCAAAAGCCCAGTATTTTGCTGTTTTTCATTAATCCTTGCACATAATTTAATATATATGATATATATCCATAACAACAATATATGTAGCACTTCAACAACATATAACAAATACATATAGTCCATACAAGTGCATAGAGTGCATACAAGTGGATAGAGAGTCCATACAAGTCCATTACAACGACGACAAGTGCATGCAATCGAACAACGGCAAGTCATAGTCAAACAACGACAAGGAAAAGCATGACGATTACTCTGGTTTGAACAAGCATTGTCTGAAGGATCCGTTCCCCTTGCCGCGCATTGACCAAGTCATTGATTTGACGGCAGGGGCGGATCTTCTGTGTTTTCTTGACGCATATTCTGGGTATCACCAGATCCGGATGAAGAAGTCCGACCAAAAGGCGACCTCGTTCATCACACCATTTGGCACATACTGCTATTTCACCATGCCTTTTGGTTTGAAAAATGCAGGTGCTACTTCCCAACATACGATGCAGCGGTGCTTGAAGGACCAAATTGGTCGGAACGTGCACGCTTACATCGACGACATCGCAGTCATGACACGGAAAGGATTCGACTTGATCAGCGATCTCACGGAAACCTTTGAAAATCTCTGACGGTACAAGATGATGTTGAATCAGCTGAAGTGCGTCTTTGGCGTTCCAGCCAGAAAACTCCTTGGCTTCATTGTATCTCACAGAGGCATTGAAGTAAACCTGGAAAAATCAAGGCTATTGTATGCATCAAGAGGCCAACTTGTCTCAAATACGTGCAACGACTGATGGGTTGCATTGCTGCAATCAGTAGGTTTGTTAGCCGTCTTGGCGATAAGGCACTACCTTTGTACAAACTGCTGAAGAAAATAGACAAATTTGTCTGGGACGATGCAGCAGATGCAGCGCTTCAGGGGTTGAAGAACATACTCTCTTCCCCGTCTATCTTGGCAGCTCCGGATGAGTCAGAGCCTATGCTCGTCTACCTGGCAGCCTCCAACAAGGTCATCAGTCTTGTTATCGTGGTGGAGGGAAAGGAAGAAGGTCATGAGTACGGAGTCCAAAGGCCAGTCTATTACATTAGTGAGGTACTTACAAAATCCAAGCAAAGATACCCTCACTTTCATAAGCTAGCCTACTGAGTGTTCCTAGGTAGCCGGAAGCTGAGACACTACTTCCAGGAGCATACGATGACAGTCGTGAGAAAAGCTCCACTGTCAACCATCATCAACAACTCTGATGCAACAGGGTGCGTAGCAAAGTGGGGCATATAACTTTCTGCCTTCAACATCAACTACAAAGCCAGATCCTCGATCAAGTCCCAAGTATTGGTGGATTTCCTCGATCAAGCGCCATAGGGCACACCTATGCCGGAACCTAAAGCTTGGGTTATGAATTTTGACGGATCCAAGCAGCATCAAGGCTCGGGGGCTGGAGTTACCCTAAAGTCACCAACCGGAGAAGAACTGCAGTACGTTCTGCAGATTCACTTTGAAGCTACAAACAACATGGGGAATATGAGGCTCTACTACATGGACTGCGGATCGCTAAGGAAATTGAGATCAAGCACATCATATGATGCGGAGATTCTGACCTGGTGGCACAATAAGTAGCCGGAACCTGGAAAGCCAGAAACTCCGTTATGGCGGCTTACAGAGACGAAGTTGACGAGATCACCAAGTGCTTCCTCGGATATGAAGTCAAGTACGTCAGGAGAGACGATAACACATCGGCAGATATGTTGTCCAAGCTCGGATCCGGCAAGAAGCCCATTTCGCCTGGAATTTTCCTTGAGCACCTACGGACACCCTCAGTAAAGGGCGCTAACCCGGAAAACCCAGATTTGGCGGTGTCTCCGGCTAAGGAGGTGATGGCTATCACTCCGGCTTGGACCCAATCTTTCCTGGACTACCTCATTGACCAGGATTTACCGGAGGACGAAGTCCTCACACGATAGGTCGTCAGACGAGCAAGATCCTACATATTAGTTGATGTACAGCTCTATAAACGAAGTGCAAACGGGGTATTTCTAAAATGCATCTCAAATCAAGATGGCACTGAAATCCTCAGAGAGATCCACGTCGCCCCCAGGTCCCTCGTTGCAAAAGCTTTCCGGCAAGGTTTTTACTAGCTAACAGCTAAAGAGGATGTTGAGAAGATAGTGAAAACTTGCCGAGGTTGTCAGTAATATGCTACTCAACCAATAGCTCCGGCTCAGGAGCTAAAGACCATCCCTATCACTTGGCCGTTCACGGTCTGGGGGCTAGACATGGTCAGAAAATTAAAGAAATCATCTCATGGCGGTTTTGAGTACCTCTTGGTCGCTATTGACAAGTTCAGTAAGTGGACCGAGGCAAAGCCAGTGAGAAAAGTCGATGGTGCTATGGCAGTAAAATTTGTTTGCAGCCTCATAGTGAGATACAACATCCCACACAATATAATCACAGAAAATGGCACGAACTTCGCACAGGGAGAACTAAACGATTATTGCAATGACGTAGGGATCCGGCTTGACCTTGCATCTGTGGCTCACCCACAATCCAATGGGCAGGTCGAGCGAGCCAATGGCCTCATACAAGCCGGAGTCAAGCCTCGCCTGGAAGAACCGCTTCGGCGAGCAGCTGGAGCTTGGGCCGAGGAGTTAGATTCTGTTATGTGGAGTTTACGAACTACCCCTAACAAGTCAACTGGTTTCACACCTTTTTTCCTAGTATACGGATCTGAAGTTGTGCTCCACTACGACATCATCCATGATTCCTCGCGAGTTTCCGCCTACAATGAAGAAACTGCTGACGAGGCTCGACAACTATCTGTGGACCTGCTCGAAGAAGCTCGGAATCTAGCTAACCAACGTTCCACCATTTACCAGCAGAAACTCCGACGCTATCATAGTCGTCGAGTTCGGAACCGCTCGTTTAAGGAAGGTGACTTGGTCCTCCGCCTTCGACAGGTGAAAGAGCATAAGTTGCAATCTCCATGGAAAGGACCTTTCGTCATCAGCAAAGTGTTGCACAACAGATCTTACTACCTCGTTGATTTCCGCGAGTTAAAAGATAGACCTGGCAATTGGTACCGGAAATGCAAGAGGGAGGATCCGGGTGACATATACAATGAAACAGACCGTCCCTGGAATATAGCACAGCTACGTTCTTTCCACACTTAGCAAGTTTTGCATTACATACTTTGTAATAGTTATGATACATGATCAATGAAATAAAGCATATGGTTCACTCTTTGAGTCTTTTACCTCCTTTAGTTGTTCATTTTTGGATCGTGTATGTTTTCCGACTAAAACCGCAGAGCTGGATGTTTCCGGCTAGGCGTTTATAGAAGTTGTGATTTTCAAAATCATCCTTTAGGACGTGAGCTTAAATTTTCTGGTGGATGAGTTTTTTGTTGTGAGCTTATGGATTCCTGGTAGATATTTCCAGCACCTCGGCTGGGGGCTTGTTTTCGTGGTTATTGACGGATCGCCATTGGGCTTCGTCGCCGTCGGCAAGTATTTTCTAGCTAAAGGTCTTCCGGCTCGTGGAAGGTCAAATAAGCAAGCCGGAAAACTTAGAAACTAGCACTTGCTTTCAAATAACGAAACATGCATATATAATCAATCAGATAGCAGGATAAGTTTTTTCCGCCCATGCACTTGTTTCGTCCTAGCTACTTAAAAATATTTAAGTTATATTACAAAACCTCGAAGGGGCCAAAATGATGCAATGTTTAAATTTCCCGCAGGAACAAGTTTTTCACTTCTCCTTGGATGGAGAAGAACGATCTTCATCATCAGCTCGTGCCTCGCTCTTTTCGGCTTCCTTAGCCGGAGAAGAAACGGCATCATCATCGCTCTCTTCCGCCTCCTTAGCCGGAGAAGAAGCACCCTCATCATCGCCCTTCGTCTTGTTCTTATGCTTCCTTGGAGCTGGTCCTGGTATATTGGCTTCCATCACCGGATCCGGCTGGTCTTGCTTCCGCTTCGCGCTTTTTCTCAAGCTCCGCTTCGAGATGTTCGTCAGCGGGAAGCACCACATTGTCGTAGAATTCCTCGTGACGGATGCGTCGGGCATCCGGGTGTCATAACCACTGCAAGCATCCAAGAGCACATTTGGATCTACATCCGGAGGAATACCAGTAGTAGCCAGATCTATATCAAGGTTGGGAGCATGAGCAAGGCACATTGCCAAGGCCATCTGAGTGGCGCCTCGGGCTGAAGAAGCCTGGAGATCGACGACAAGTTCTGGCAGGACATCCATTTTCTGGATAAGCCCGCGAACATCGCAGGTCCGGCTGTCTTTGATTGACAAGTTGTGGCAGATCTTGCGACAAGCTGAGATTAAATCCTTGCAATGGTCTCCGGCCAGCTGGATCAAGTCATCACGCAGAAACATCTCGCGACGGGCCTCGTCATATCCAAGTGGCTCTATAAAAAAATCTTTGATCAGAGTTAGAAGTCATTCAGGGTTACGGAGAACTGATTTGGTTTTGGGTTCCGGACACTTACCAAAGACGTCGGAGTTAAGCAGGTCCCAACCTTGCTCTGCCGTCTTGATGTAAGTCTGGAGCGTTTGGACACCAGCTTGGAGGTTTTTAATAGTGGCA
>NC_061510.1:244659091-244687284 GCF_022539505.1 Lolium rigidum | reverse complement strand
GCCCACCTCCTGATTTAGCCAAAATGCTGGTGATAACGATTTCTTTGTTATGGAGGTGACCAAGAGCTCGTTGTAACAAGTTACACCGATGCAAGTTGGAACACCGATCCCGATGACTCTAAGTCACGATCTGGGTACGTGTTTATATTGAATGGTGCTTGCGATGAGGCTGGGCAAGCTCGAAGCGGTGCACGGTGGCGAAGTCTTCAACGGAATCGAGCACATAGCGGCTCGGAGGCTTCATCGGAAGAGGTATGGATGAAGAGGTTCATTGTAGAGCTCGGTGTGGTTCTAGTGCATTGGACCCACTAGTCATATATTGTGACAACATGGGTGCCATCGCCAATGCACAAGAACCAAGGTCACACAAGAGGCTGAAGCATATCAAGCTGCGTTACCACTCGATTCGCGAGTACATCGAAGATGGAGAAGTAAAGATTTGAAAAGTACACACTGATCTGAATGTAGCAGATCCGTTGACTAAAGCTCTCCCTAGGGCAAAGCATGACCAACACCAGAATGCCATGGGTGTTAGGTTCCTTACAATGTAATCTAGATTATTGACTCTAGTGCAAGTGGGAGACTGTTGGAGATATGCCCAAGAGGAAATAATAAAAGTGGTTATTATATATCTTTATGTTTATGATAAATGTTTATATACCATGCTATAATTGTATTAACCGAAACATTGATACATGTGTGATATGTAAACAACAAAGAGTCCCTAGTATGCCTCTTAACTAGCTTGTTGATTAATGGATGATTAGTTTCATAATCATGAACATTGGATGTTATTAATAACAAGGTTATATCATTGTATGAATGATGTAATGGACACACCCAATTAAGCGTAGCATAAGATCTCGTCATTAAGTTATTTGCTATAAGCTTTCGATACATAGTTACCTAGTCCTTATGACCATGAGATCATGTAAATCACTTATACCGGAAAGGTACTTTGATTACACCAAACGCCACTTGCGTAAATGGGTGGTTATAAATGTGGGATTAAGTATCCGGAAAGTATGAGTTGAGGCATATGGATCAACGGTGGGATTTGTCCATCCCGATGACGGATAGATATACTCTGGGCCCTCTCGATGGAATGTCGTCTAATGTCTTGCAATCATATGAATAAGTTCATAAGAGACCACATACCACGGTACGAGTAAAGAGTACTTGTCAGGAGACGAGGTTGAACAAGGTATAGAGTGATACCGATGATCAAACCTCGGACAAGTAAAATATCGCGTGACAAAGGGAATTGGTATCGTATGTGAATGGTTCATTCGATCACTAAAGTCATCGTTGAATATGTGGGAGCTATTATGGATCTCCGGATCCCGCTATTAGTTATTGGTCGGAGTGAGTACTCAACCATGTCCGCATAGTTCGCGAACCGTAGGGTGACACACTTAAAGTTGGATGTTGAAATGGTAGAACTTGAATATGGAATGGAGTTCGAATATTTGTTCGGAGTCCCGGATGAGATCCCGGACATCACGAGGAGTTCCGGAATGGTCCGGAGAATAAGATTCATATATAGGATGTCATTTTATGTGATTTAAAATGATGCGGAAGGTTCTATGGAAGGTTCTAGAAGGTTCTAGAAAAGTCCGGAAGAAACCACCAAGGAAGGTGGAGTCCCGGAGGGACTCCACCTCCATGGCCGGCCAACCCTAGAGGGGAGGAGTCCCAAGTGGACTCCCCCAAGGGGGCCGGCCACCCCCTCCATGGAAGGTGGAACTCCCACCTCTAGTGGGAGTCCTAGCTTGGGTAGGTTTCCCTATCATATGGAAGGTTTTGGGTTCAGGTCTTATTCGGAGACTTGTAGTCCAACCCTTGGGGCTTCCACCTATATAATGAGGGATAAGGGGAGGGGGCCGGCCACCTCAAGACCACCACCTGGCCGCAACCCCCAAGTGGCCTACCACCCCCTCCCAAACCCTAGCCGCCCCCCTCTCCTCCATAGCTCCCGCGTGCTTTAGCGAAGCTCCGCGGAGTTCTCCACCGCCACCGACACCACGCCGTCGTGCTGTCGGATTCAAGAGGAGCTACTACTTCCGCTGCCTGCTGGAACGGGAGGTGGACGTCATCTTCATCAACAACCGAACGTGTGACCGAGTACGGAGGTGTCTGCCCGTTCGTGGCGCCGTGATCAAGATCTTCTACGCGCTTTTGCAAGCGGCAAGTGAACGTCTACCGCAGCAACAAGAGCCTCATCTTGTAGGCTTTGGAATCTCTTCAAGGGTGAGACTCGATAATCCCCTCGTTGCTACCGTCTTCTAGATTGCATCTTGGCTTGGATTGCGTGTTCGCGGTAGGAAAATTTTTGTTTTCTATGCAACGAATCCCTACAGGTCCATAGCAGTAGCTAGATGGTTGTCTTCTCCTATTATGCCATCATGTTTAGATCTTGTGAGCTACCTATCATGATCAAGATCATCTATTTGTAATGCTACATGTTGTGTTTGTTGGGATCCGATGAATATGGAATACTATGTCAAGTTGATTATCGATCTAGCATATATGTGTTGTTTATGATCTTGCATGCTCTCCATTGCTAGTAGAGGTTCTGGCCAAGTTGATACTTGTAACTCAAAGAGGGAGTATTTATGCTAGATAGTGGGTTCATGCCTCCATTGAATCTGGGACGATGACGTGAAAGTTCTAAGGTTGTGGATGTCTTTGTTGCCACTAGGGATAAAACATCAATGCTTTGTCTAAGGATATTTGTATTGTTTACATTACGCACAATATTTAATGCAATTGTCTGTTGTTTGCAACTTAATACTGGAAGGGGTGCGGATGCTAACCCGAAGGTGGACTTTTTAGGCATATATGCATGTTGGATGGCGGTCTATGTTCTTTGTCGTAATGCCCTAAGTAAATCTCATAGTAGTCATCATGATATGTATGTGCATTGTTATGCCCTCTCTATTTGTAAATTGCCCAACTGTAATATGTTCACCCAACATGTTATTTATCTTGTTGGAGAGACACCACTAGTGAACTGTGGACCCCGGTCCATTCTTTTACATCTGAAATACAACCTACTGCAATCATTGTTCTCTATTGTTCTTTGCAAGCAAACATCATTCTCCACACCATACGTTTAATCCTTTGTTTTCAGCAAGCCGGTGAGATTGACAACCTCACTGTTAAGTTGGGGCAAAGTATTTTGATTGTGTTGTGCAGGTTCCACGTTGGCGTCGGAATCCCTGGTGTTGCGCCGCACTACACTCCTTCACCAACAACCTTCATGTGGCCTTCATCTCCTACTGGTTCGATAACCTTAGTTTCTTACTGAGGGAAAACTCGCTGCTGTACGCATCATACCTTCCTCTTGGGGTTCCCAACGGACGTGTGCTTTACCGTCACAAGCAGATTGCTGGTGCCGTCGCCGGGGAGGAATCAACACTCCATCAAGCCCCGTCACGCGCCATCAAAGACTCGTTCGTCAGGCTCTAGGGCCGGAGTGCTGTAGTCTTTGTTGAAACTCCAGGTATCCGGAGCTATGACTCCTTCCTTTTCGAAGGCTCTAAGTTCCGAATCAGTAATTTCGTTGGGCCACCATTAACACTTCTCCCCTTCACGGTTCCGGGCCTTCGATCCCTTCTTTTGCTCCACCTCCAGAACTTTAGCAGCCATCCTAGCTTGCCCTTCTAGTTCCTCTTGGATTTCCTCAACAGTTGGGATCCGACCAAGAATATTGCTGGAAGAGGCGGAATAAGGTTGAGCTAGCCTAGTATCGGAAATATTGGGCGGAAGGAATGCTAAAGGCTCAACAAAGGTTGGTTCCGTTGAGTTTGGCGGTGGGCTATTTGGAGAGCTATCAGTGAACCTAGGTGAGCTAGTGGACATGTTTTCGGCTGCATGCATATGATAAAAACTTAGGAAACCGGATCCCACTAAGTATATCTTCTACAAGTCTTGTGGACTTACCGGCAATGGCATGGCGGTTCCCCGTGACACCGGCAACGGAGAAGGTCGCAGGCTTGACATGCAGGCCTCCGATGAGACCACGAATCGGCGGCAGCGACGATTTCCCGATCAAACGCGAGCAGCTCGGGTCGAAGGAGGCCTCGGAGCAGCGGCGCTTGAAGCTCTCCGAGAAGAAGTGCACCGGAGTGAGATCTAATGGGTGGCGTTGGCGTGAGGAAGAAGATGAAGTGGTGAGATGCGGTGAAAGAGTGAAACTGACCGTGCGAATGGGGTATTTATAGGCCTCGCGCGGAGATTCGTGAGTCGGATCCTACGGTGAGAACGGAACGGTCGCACCGTTGGATGATCGCCACGTGTCTTAGGTCAAAAGCGGTGAAATGGACGCATTGGTGAGCTAACTGCACACCTACGAAATTTCCGGCTAAAGATCCGTAGATCCGAAAATTTAGCGCGGGAAAAGGGGAAGTTATGTGCAACGTGGGCGAGAAATCTGCTAAGTTACCGTTGCGAAAGAACGAATGATTTCCGGTTGACTGAAGTCGGAAACGATGAAGTTTTGGAAGCTCTTCGAGATTCTCTTCGGATCCGGATAGAGATAGGCGGAGGAATGACGAATCTTGAAGAACTTCAGGGGATACTGTTGTGGGTATACTTTATGGGTATATCAACGACGTGGTCTGGATCCGGCAAACTCGGGTGGCCCACAGATGGTGATGGTGGCATATGGCCCATCGGGCAGCTCAGTTGCTATTGATAGAAGATGGATGATGTCCAGCCTAGGAACAGGAGTTGGATCTCAACCGACATATGCAGGTAGTCGGATCCGTGAAGGCCCATGAAGTATCCGGATCCAATATGGTGTATAAGGAAAGGTGGATCCTTGACGTGCACGACAATGTAATATTCCGTAGTTATGCATCTTGTATTCCGGTTAGGACTCTCCGTGTAAACCATAGATCCTAGCGCCTTTATAAGCCGGATCCCGGGAGCTCTAGAGGCACAACCACAACTCATTGTAACAACGTTAACGCGAAAGCGTCCAGATAATTCCAGACAAGAAGGAGTAAGCCCTATCATTGTGCAGGTGTTGCGAAGCTAGGTAAATTGCGTACCACCGTCCCGAGGACTTTCCGCCCGATGACCTCTACTACTTCTCCCCTCATGAGGATCCCTCCTCCGAGGTACCGTTGAATAGGCAACGACAACAAGCCACCATGGGGAGAAAGGCTCTCATTTCCTCGAACCGTGCCGCCTTCATGGCATCTCGCCTCCTGCATCACCCTCCCCTTCTGTTTGGTTCCTAGTAGTGCAGGATGGGTGGCACCATCCACTAGTAAGGAAAAACGCTACTGGTAGCATGTGGAATTTAATTAGTAGTCGCAGGCCAACACAAGTGACTGCTAATGCGCCATCAGTAATGGTTTACTGGTCGCGTGCATGCTGCACACCGCGACCAGTAGCCTAGATACTGGTAGCGAGCTGGCGTTGCATGCTACCAGCAGTAACTGGTAGAGCGTTGGCCACGCTCGCCGGTAATGCTACTACTGGTAGCACAACTTCAAGGACACACACAGCTACTATTTATTATGGATAAAAAAAATTCAACCTAAATACAGTACAATTCAGTATGGATACATTACAACTCAGTATGGATACATTGCTGCAGTTCGGTATAGATATATTTGTATAGTTCATTATATATACAATGCTACATAGAAGTAGCATATCATTAAGAGCATATAACTAGCTACCCAAATAAGTAGCTACGAACTATATGTTCGGCTCCGCCTCCTCCACTTTCAGCTTCGCAAGTGGACAATGGAGCATATCTTGGGTCGTGGTATTCACCATTAAACGAAGAGGAGTATGCACGGTCTTTTGGGCACCATTTTCTATTAGATGGTGCCATAGTATAATCATTGGCAGAATCGGCCTCATACATACATTGGGAAAACACAAACCCCTGATATAGTTCAAGCAAGTCAAATAGGATGCATAAGATTTATATTTGTGTGTATTACAAAACTCGTTTGAACTATCCGGGGACACCTGTAGTGCCCCAAAAGTTAATCATCAACATTTATAACAATAACCACAACTAGGAGTTATTTCACAATCTTCAAAATTATCACTATTTAATTCTACCACACTATCTTCTTATTTACAAATAACTAGCAGGGTGGCCCGCGAATTCGCGGGGCTAGACAATATAAGGTCGGTAGATATATTATGGACGTTATATAGTTTGCTTTCACATTTTTGAAATACTCATAATATTTTGTTTAATTGAAAAAATATGATCATATCAAGGCCCCGTTTGGATTATTGCATAGTTTTGAAGTCCTGAAATATTATCAGCCTTGTTTTTGTGCCCCAATTATTTACCGGATTTATAACCGAATCTCACGCCGGTTCGTGAAATTCTACATGACCGTTGTGCAGGGTAATCGTGAATTAGGAAAAACTGTCCGACGGAGAATGAAAGGAAAACCAAGTTAGTTTACGGAAACAAATTACGCCCCCTATTTTTGTACGGCAGTTTTGACTTGAAAATTCTAAACCTAGTGTGGTCTATATGTTTCTAATACTGAATTTGTTTGACGTTTCATTACCTTGGTAAATATTTGCATCCTACTCATCTTTTTAGGGATTATATGTTTGTTTCTCCGGCCTTATTTTCTATTTGGCTCTATTTTAAATACATATGTACCCTTTTTTTAGCTTAACACGTTTATATTTCCAGAAATCTTTCATGTTTTTTTGCATTCGTTTTCATCTCACTTATTAACTCGGTGTATACATGGTCTTGGTCCACCTGACTAAAATACCAATGCGACTACTGCTAGTCACGGAACATTCATCGTTATTTGTACGTTCCTTTGGTTGAAAAGCAAGAAAATTTCCCTTTCTATTCTATTATATCGTTGAGTCTACTCTCCGCATAGTTTAAACCATCAGATTTCTCAACCATCTTCTTAGCTTTCCAAGCCATGCTGTTGGAGTCGATTGATGTCCAGGGAGTTGAGTCGTGTTGGAGCCTTTCATATGGTGCGCAGCTAGATTCCTCTATGTCTTACTCGATATAATTTTTTTGTTAGTTATTGTCATATATACATATGGTTAATAAATTTCTCAGGATTTTTTTCTTTATTGCAATTCATTGCTCCATTAGAATTTGTAATTAATTCAAACTATTATTACGAATGGATTGTTGCAAATAAAATCATCGTAATCAACATGGTTATATTAGATTGACGTTAAGGACCTTTAAAGTGGGAAGAGATGTCCTACTCATCATCATAACTTGTCATTTCATATATATCCTACCCATTTTTGTATTGAATGTTGTTACTCGAATCATTGGCAAATCACCGTA
This sequence comes from Lolium rigidum, assembly GCF_022539505.1. Lineage (NCBI taxonomy): Eukaryota > Viridiplantae > Streptophyta > Magnoliopsida > Poales > Poaceae > Lolium > Lolium rigidum. The sequence continues at coordinate 244,679,963 of NC_061510.1, read as the reverse complement.
TGCTTCCTTAACCTGCATGATATGTTAGCTTGCACATGTACAGTACACTGCCATTAAATTTTCTCAATATGGTCCATTGTATAAGAAAAAGTCTAACACATGGGTTCAGAACCAAATGATCCCACACATGGATGATGCATTCATTCATATCCGGTCTAGAAAATTAAACCACATATACATATATCAAGTACATGGATGTAAGCTAGCTAGCATCGAGCTGCCACCTGGTTGCAGCTGCTAATTAGTCGACACGCTATTTTGTAATCTTGTCTCCAATCAGTCATTGAAGTTCGGGAGAAAATTGAGATTGGACCGTCCACAACAGTAGGGACTGCCACTCGCAAGACAGGGAGCTAAAAGCATGTACAATGGTAGAGAAAGCACGATTTCTGTTCACCCTTCACGTTACCTAGAGAAAACTAAAACTAAAACATGTACAATGCATTATTTGTTATTGTTATCCCTTGTAGAGAATCAATTAAATTTTAGTAGGAAATCATGTTTGTAAGGGAAGGCAAGGCATACAATGAAGCAAATGTCTTCTCTTATTTTTTAAGGGATCATCCCTTAGCTAAGGGAGCTAAGACAATCTTCTTTTTCTCCATTCTCTCTTATTTAACTCGGCAAATATCCTATGTGACAGCTCTAAGGAAAGGCTAATAACACCCTATTATAGGTGCCCTAAGCGTGCGGCAGCGCGCCTAGCGGCATGCCGGCATGTGCCGGGCTGAATCAATCTTACCAAGAATTGAGAAATGATTATTTTTCACTTTTGGTTGCAGAAGGAAATTTAGTAATGTGAGACAATAGAAGAAACTTTAGTTTCTTATCTAACAAAAGAAGAGAACTTATGGCTTTGTACATCTGGGATACAACAGTATTATTTAAAATTCAAGGTTTGTTTGTTCAGTTTAGTCAGAAACCTGAAAGCCAACAAACAAATAAGCCGGAGTGAATCTCTTAATCTCCTTTTCCTTCTCCTATTCAATCGCTCTGCCTCTCTCATTCCATATTAGCTCTTTTTGATTGTTATTGGAACCATCCATAGATTGTTACTTAATCTGGACTTTGTTGTCATATGGAAGTTGTCTACTCATGTAGGGATGAGAACAGCTAATCACACACATGGAAACACTTGCAGATATTACCCAAAACCAATGATTTTTCTGTTGTGCCTTTGATTTATTCGGTGCCCTGGCGGCGTGCCTTGTATTAGGTTCCCTGATGCAATGCCTTCGATGCGTCCGCTCCAGGGCGTGTTGTGGGTCTTTATCACCGTTTCAAACATGCATAAGATATGTTCGACCGCCGCGTTCATGTCGGCCTTGACGACGGAAGTCGGAAGCATTGGTCTCGGCTCCTCCAAGAGCTGGACGCTATTTGTTCTTCGCTCTAGCTCTTTGACAGTTTTCAAGGCTCAGATCACATGGATAAGACGACCGGTGACAAAAATCTGTCACCAAATACCATGTCGCACCAGCGTGGTGCAGGCAGATTGACAGTTGCATTCTAGACACGGCCGACTGTTCACACTGCGGAACTGAAACCTGTAGGCAACAATGCAGATGAAACATGAGTGAATATGGGTGAAGCTGAACAGTTTTCAGGCCTAAACATGCTGCCGTCGGCCAACCAAGCAGTCAGCTAGACATCCTGACCGGCCAGCTTGTTCTAATTAACACGGCATGCCTACTCAACGTGTACCAACTACAATGCCAATGCATGCATACATGCCATGACCTACTAATCACATAACCAATCACAAAATAGTCGTGTAAAGTGAAAACAACAACAGTTTAATGTCATTGAAATCAGCTACTTCCTGATGTGGTATTGAATCTGTACCTGGTGGATGCTAATATAGGCAATATGCAAGACGAATCAACATAAGCAACAGGGGACGTAGTGCTACCTCAGTCACTGTCAGAGCGGAGGTGTCGTTTATCGGATTGAGTGGCAGAGCGCTGAAACCTTCTTCTGCTCAGCTCGGCCTTGCGGACGGCGTCGCTCCGGTCCGTGTCTAGCCGAGATCTTGTGCCCGCGGGGAGCCACGACCATAGAGCAGGAGGAGTGGCGCTGGTCCGCGACCCCAGATACTGCTCCGTGATCGCCTTCAGCTCCTACGCGCGGCTACGCCAGGTCGACGATGGTGGCGCTTGACCAGGGCCGGCCCTAAGGGGGGGCGGGAGGGGCGGCCGCCCCGGGCCCCTGGAACCGAGGGGGCCCATCTAGCCATGTCATATGCAGCGACGAAGGATTTGCGACGCCATTAGAGCATGCTTTGAGCTTTTCTGTCGTCGGGTATGGGGAGACGATGCGAAGCGTTGCATATCTTCTGTTTCCGTGGATTGTTACTTGGGCCTACCTATTCTTTTGTTAGCTTGGGCCCTTTTCTCTTTTATTTTCTATGAAATAATTAGATTGTCCTGATTGTTTAGGCCCGGTTGGCTACATCATGGGCACAAGATCGATCGAGGAGTGAGGAGTGCCTCTCCGAATGGGTGCACTCACCGATTGATTCCCTAATTAACTTACCCATTGATTGTTTTATACAGGAAAAAATAGGTGCACCTATTAGTGGTGCCAGGACCATGATGCTGTCATATCAAACTCATATTATAAGGGAAGTTTTTGTTTTTGCCACATTACTGCCCATCTTGCTTCTTTGCACTATAAGTTTTGACATTTTGCTTTTGCCCTATTCTCTCCGATTGAGGGCCAAAAGCAAAACCAAAACAACATAGGCAAAAACTAGTGTGGCAAAAATAAAAAAATAAAACCCATATTAGAAGCAAGACTGGTGAGTACTCACCGAGTGGTAGCGGTAGATTACAATCTGACAACAATGACAAAGTGTGCTATAAATTAAAATCTTCGAGAGGCTATGTGGGGCGTATTTCGGCCTTTTCCTAGACAACAACCCATCAATAATAACACAATGAGAGGCGAGAGACCGAGCCACCAAGAGGATACCGCATTGCGTCCACTAGCCACCGCATCGATATGATTCGAGACCAGTCAACATAATAAGCGGTAATGTTGATGTTGATATACTATCGTCACTGGGTTTGCATCGAGAAATGTTATAAGAAATTTGGAACACAATACATATACTCCATACATATAACTTATTTGATATAAATAGCACGAGTGCACTTTAAATATGTAATTTTTAACATGCATATACATATTATTTTTGTATCAATACTTTTTGTCTCTATTAGGGGCCCGGATTCTAGTTTCGCCCCGGGCCCCCGAAATCTCAGGACCGGGCCTGTGCTTGACGGCAACGCGCAGACACTTTTCACCGGAAAGGAACAGGGGGGCTTGTCTCCATGGCGACCAATGTTGTCCTTCCAAGTCTCAACTGACTTCTTCTGCTCGGCCTCCCGGACGGCGTCCCTCGTCTAGCTGACATCTTGTGCGCACGGGGAGTCGCGACCGTACAGAAGGAGGAGAGGCGCTGGTCAGCGACCCCAGCTACTGCTCCCTGATCACCTCCAGCTCCTACGCCAAATTTCCAGCCAATATTCAGGGGACTGAGTGGAGTGGGCGGCGCTTGACGGCGACGGTGGCGCTGGAGGGCAACGCGCTGGCGACCAACAACACCTTCATGGTGGCAGCGATGGTGCGGCTTAAGACGACGTGCTGTGTAGTTTTACGGTGGCGCTGGACGTCAGCGCGCTGGCGACCAACGACACCTTCATGGCGGCAGCGGTGGTGCTGCTCAAGACGACATGCTGGGTACCTTCCGTGGTCTCGCGTGGTGGTCGTAATATATAGAGGGAATCACATCGATTGTTAGGGTTGGAGTTGTGGCTAGGCTAGATATTCATGTGCAATTCCGATCATGTCGGTTAGTTTAGAGAAGAATTGAAGCCGGGATACATTGAACGGATCTTTTTCTTTGAGATCAATTGAATTGATCTTTTAGAGTAGTACGCGTTGCGGGGATAGAAATTTTCTAAGCGATCCTGATTGCTTACGTTTTCTTTTTAAATCTCTACGGTTGTTTATCTTCTACATTTTGGAGATAAAGTTGTTGTTGAAATATATTTGGAGCCGTGGGTTTTTTTCCCGCCTTGTGGTCCACCTTAGCCGGACGTGAGTAAGTTAATCCAGACCATTGTTTGTCTTTCATTATTCAATAGCTTATCTACACCGTTGGTTTGTTGTTGTTTTAATAATACTAGGAAGTTTGCGGCGCGGCGCACGCCGCGCCCGTGTTGTTTACAGTGCGGCATTCTTTAAAAAAATATTTTTTAGGTTTAAGAATGCGAGATTCCTTTTCAAAAACAGCTGAAGAAACATCTAAAACTCGACCGCGCCCTTGGTATCAAGATCGTTGGTTACAATTTTGTAGAAATAATAAAAATATCTAGGTTGTTGAAGTACCGCGGAAGTGCCCGTAAAATAGGTGGCGGATGGTGGAGTGCTTTTGTTTCTAAATCGTTGGTTAAAATATTGTATAAATAAAATAATATCTGGGTTGCTGAAGTACCGCGGAAGTGCCGATGAAATAGGCGACATACGGTGGAGTGCTTTTATTTTCGGTGTTGCTACAAAAGGAAATGGTAGTATTTCTCCGGCCGAAAGAGGTAACGGGTGATGGAGTAAATCTATCTTCTAAAGTTATCGTAGAAGAAGGTCATCCTAGGTGAAAATGTGACGGATGGTGGAGTAAGTATATTTTTCAAAGTTACCATAGAAGAACACAATATTATTTTCCCCGTGTAAAAGATGGGACGGATGTTGGATTTTTATTTTTGAATCACCGTTGAAGAATTATGCAATACTAAAAAATATTGGCAGGTAATTATTGTCCAGAACCACGGTTGAGCTTGAAGGTTCGTGTAAAAATTACTACCCATGTGCATCGTTGCAAAATAAACTACGGAGAAATACACGACATTAAATAATTAATAGTAGGTAGTTAACGACATATTTCATAGTTGACATAGGCAATGTTCAAGATGTCTACTGAGAAATCGCTTTCTATAAAAATATAGGTAGATGCCGATCGTCGCTGGAATATGCACCCTGAAATAATGAAATATCAAAATTCCCAAAAGAGAAAAAATAAAAATAAAAAAACATATTGTAGCATATGCTACATGGAGCATGCTGATTGAAACGGAAAGTTGTGTCGGAAAATAGGCATCAAGTAAACAAAAGGAGTTGGGAAAATATAACCGTAGAGGTAGGCTAACTACGTCAAAATGTGATGGCTAAAAATATGTATCAAATTGAGTTGTATCAAATATCAAGGTCGAAAAGTTGTGCCATAAGATTATCATCAAGTTTTTTTTTAAAGGAGCTAAAAAATATACGGTCTACGAAATATGGTTATAAAGGCCAAGGAAAAATACCGGCAAGTAGTTTTAAAAGAAGGGACATAAAAATATTGTTGTAGATGTAGGTAATTTTTTTTGAGAGGTAGACGTACATCCTGAAAATTAAAGATAAAAATTTGTTGCATGTAAAATTATATCATTCAAAAGTCTTAAAGAAGAAGAAGAAAAGGAAACAAAAGCACATTGTAGTAGTCCATGTGGCGGAGATTGATTGGATTAAAATAGTTGTCTACAGTGCATCAATGTGGAGCACTATGGTGCAAGCAAACCCCTTCAACTTTAATATATAGTATATATAATAGATCCCACATGCCAATCAATACACAAATCATCCCATCTGCAAATCAACACACAACTAAGCTTTTCTACTTGGTGATGGATTCTACCAAAACAATTAACCGCGATGAACAAGATGAACTGATGTCAAATTGGGCGACTTACATGAGAGGTCAACGCTGGGGTAGGGTGCTAGGGGGTCAGGGTTGTCGCCGTTGGGGCAGGGCGGTCGGGGGACGATCGTTGCTAGGTCAGGGTGGTCGTAATGGTCGTCGCCACAACAGGACGGATACAGATAACGGTCGCTCGAGGCTGGTCGTCGCTAGGGTAGGACAAGGACGAAGAAGGGCTGCTCGGGGCCAGAGTCACACGGACGTCGACAAAGACCGCAGACGTCGACAAAGACGAGCAGCTCGAGGACGGGGACAAGGACGAGCAAGTAGATCCAGGCGAGGGGAACGGATGCGCTAGAAAGAGGATAAGAAATGAACGGAAGAGAGAGAAGGAAAAAATAAGGCCGTGATACCAAATATAGTGGTAGTGTGCCCCTGCTAACGTGCGCTACCGTTAGGCACATACTAGCCACGTGTCACATGTTGGCACACTGCGGATAAGTTCTGGCTCCGAGAGATGGTAGGACCCATTAATGGTAGTGTGGCCGACAATACGACATGCTGCCAGTGGGTCTGCCCCTAAGGTGAGCTCCTCGATGATGTTTTAGACAAGGACCTAAGACATCTTCAAGAAGCTATACCATAGAATTTTTCCGGACTCATCCTTTCCCAAGCTTCCTCCAAAGGCACTGCTACCCTGAGTATGTAGATCTCCTATCTCTCCATGCTCTCCGTGGAGAAGGTTTGTCGACGGAGTTCGCACTACTAGATATGTGCCTATAGATGGACGACTTAATTACCCGTGGGCCATCAAATTTCTCATGCACCGCAGCTATTACACATGGCACACAAAAAAGGTGGGACACATGTATGCTATTACCCGTGGCGCACAAAAAATCCCATACGCCACGGGCACACGAGGGCAGGGTGGTCGGTGGGCACCCGCATTATAATGCAGATACGATGTGCCACGGCTAAACTCAATCGATCGTTGCCTCCGCACCCCGCCAGTGTCAGTCACATCGGCGGGACGGAAAAGGAAATGCTATGGCAAGGATAGATTAATGCCATGCGGAATGGAAACCGCCGCAAAATTGCAACCGTTGGAGAATGGAAATCGCCGGAATGGCAACCGCGAGGATGCGCTGCCCACGCGCATGGCAACAACCGCAGAATAGCAACCGCCACCTTCTCTGATTTCTGTGGCGCCTTCTCTGCTTCCGGTGTGTCGATATAAAAGTCGTACGCCTGAGTGCGCGCTGCCCATCTCTGTTGCAATCTGCCACCAACCACCACCATTATCTGTACAATTTGCCATCGACGACTGGCCAGCCACCATGAGTGACCTTTCGTGGCCGTCCGATTCCAACAGCGAGAGAAAGTTGCATGGGTGTTGACATTGGTGGGAAAGGGACAAACTCCGAGGAGCTCAAGCTCCCCACCGAACGATGACATTGCCAACTTCCCGGAGGCCTACGCCCCGAGGCGCGCACCGCTATTGCTGACGACCTGGAGGAGGAGGAGAATCCCCACGTGTCAGAGGAAGACGACATCACCGGCGACCCGGAGGAGGAGGAAGACACTAGGTGGGCACGGATGGAGATAAACTGAGGCTCATCGGGTCGAGATCCGGCAGTGGCGTTGCAGGAGACGGTGCGGCGCGTAGATCGGCGGCGGAGGCAGTTGGGCGCGAAGGGGAGGAGCCGAAAACTACCTCGCGCGAGTAGGGGTGGAGATCGGGTCGTGCTCAGTTTGGCCTTCCAACCCCTACAACTACAGGCCGAGTGGGGGGTTCGGGCACGGCCTTTAATTTTTTTTATGAATCGAATCAAATCCTTAAACTGAAGATTATTTTACAGTTTCTGCATGTTTACGAGCTCTGTTTGAGATGTTCTGAGGACATCCTGATTGATGGAACTGTCAATTGTATTTGTCCCTTCGTACTGGTCTGGGACAAAATTGTACAAGTACAACCGTACGTCTAGAGAGCCAGACTAGGGTCCTTTCTCTCACCTGCAATTGATGTATAGCTTGTTCTCTCCTCGCTTTGTATTGCGCTCTAGCTAGCTCTATCTTCGTAAAGCATTTCTCCGTCACTTAATGAAAATCAAGCACAACTGACTTTTTCTTCAAAACAACTAAAGGCATGTCCAGATCTCAACTGAGTTAGATTTAACTAAATCTCAGTCAAGTGGTAGTCATCCAAGTCTTGGTTACAACTTACAAACTAGCTGCAAGTTGCAACTCATGTGCAACTCAAAGGCTTACATGAATCTTGACGCAAATTTAACGGTCTAGATATTTTCTCGGTTACAACCTAGGTGTTACTAGGAAAATGTAATTACAACCCACTTGCAAACTGTCATATCAGGGCGAATGATCACGGGGCAAATCCAATGGCTAAGGAGTCGTCTAAGATTTATTAAATATGAGAACTAGCAATTCTGAAAAATAAAAGAGTGTTTCTGGTCCATGATGCACTAGGATTCTGATTATGCGGCAAATCTTACTCGTGTGTGGGTTGAACTCGGGCAATTATAGCAATTCCAAAAAATAAAGAGTGTTCCTAATTCATGATGCACTAGGATTCTGATTGTGCGGCAAATCGTACTCGTGTGTGAGTTGAACTTGGAGAATTAGCAACTCCAAAAGTTATGCACTATGTTTCTGGTTGTGCGGCAAATCGTACTCGTGTGTGAGTTAGACTTGGAGGAGACTCGATCGGTAGAAGGGAATAAACCGGACACCTCCACCGAGTCGGGTATGAGAAGCACCCATGGCTACGTACGGACGGCGTGTATAAGAGCACGGCGCCTGCAGTGCTTCCGCCCCAAAACAAGCCATCGCAAGATCCCTCAGCCAAAACACTAGCGAGACTTTCTTCCAACACAAAGAGATCGAGACCGGCTGATCGAAGAGCAAACAGGTTAGCCAAACATGGGGTGCGCGATGAGCCGTCTCGTCAAGGCTACCATCGCCGTAGTTATCCTGGCGATGCTGTTCATGCCCGCTGCCATGGCGGCAACCGTCGCGAGCTTTGACGCCACCCAGAGCCAGCGGATACCGCTACCGGACGGATCCGTTAGAGGACCAGAGAGCGTTGCCTTCGATGGCCAAGGCCAGGGTCCGTACAGCGGCGTCTCCGACGGCCGCGTCCTGAAGTGGAACGGCGACGAGCTCGGCTGGACAACCTTCACCTCCAGCCCGGACTACAACAGCGATGCCTGCAGGTTTGCCAAGCTCCGTCCGGCGACCAACCCGGAGACCCTCTGCGGCAGGCCGCTCGGCCTGCAATTCCATCACAAGTCCGGAAATCTATACGTGGCGGACGCCTACAAGGGGCTCATGCGAGTCGGACCTGGTGGAGGGGAGGCCACGGTGCTGGTCAGCGAGATTGATGGTCTACCTCTCCGCTTCACCAACGGGATTGACATCGACCAGATCACCGGCCAAGTCTACTTCACTGATAGTTCCATGAACTACGACAGGTCGCAGCACGAACTGGTTACAAACACGCATGACGCAACAGGCCGTCTATTGGTGTACGATCCCCAAACGGGAGATGTCCAGGTTCTCCAAGCTGGCTTGGCATACCCGAACGGCGTTGCTATAAGCTACGACCGGACACACCTCGTGGTCGCGTCTACTGGACCGTGCAAGTTACTTCGGCACTGGATCAGAGGCTCCAAGGCAGGCACAACAGAGCCCTTTGCCGACCTTCCGGGTTATCCTGACAATGTGAGACCCGATAGAAAAGGTGGTTACTGGGTGGCGTTACACGGCGAGAAGAATGAGTGGCCCTTTGGCGTTGACAACCATCTGCTCGCTGTGAGGGTTGGACGCGACGGGAAGATAGTTGAAGAGATGAGAGGCCCCAAAAGAGTTAAACCATCCGAGATAATGGAGAGAGCCGATGGCAAATTATACATAGGAACCATGGATGGGCCGTACGTCGGTGTAGCTACACGGACATAGGAGTCGGCTGTCTATAATTCTAGTACATTTGCTTCCGTCTAGTTGGTTTCGTAGTTACCCGCAAATAGGAGTTTTCACTATATATCTTTTGTTCTTAGGCATTTTTTAGCTTTTCTTATGTGTAATCCTCACCTTTCTTAAGTGTATTTTAAGGCTTTTCTTATGTGTAATGTCCACCGAATATGAATTAATTATGTTATAATCGTCGGGCAGTGAATTCCCCACAATGATAGTCTTTGATCATCGTCCAAGCCCGAAGTGCCTCTACGTCAAATCCGCCCGCAAATAGAAGTTTTCACTATATATCTTTTGTTCTTAGGCATTTTTTTTTAGCTCTTCTTATGTCTAATCCTCACCTTTCTTAAGTGTATTTTAAGGCTTTTCTTATGTGCAATGTCCACCGAATATGAATTAATTATGTTATAATCGTCGGGCACTGAATTCCCCACAATGATACGGTCTTTGATCAGCCCGAAGTGCCTCTATGTCAACCAGCTCAAGCTTGATGTTCACCTCCAGGTCGCCAGCCACGCCCACCTCTGCCTGCGTCCCCAGCAACCTCTACCGGCAATATATTATGATAGGGTCCTCACTTCTAAACAGTTTAGCCATGTTCGTTGTATAAAAATCAATCAATAGCTACACATTGCCTACCCTTTGGTGCCACAAAGTACCTGTCCAGGGAAGCAAGGAGAAACCGAGAGTTGTTCATAGCACAGATGAAGCAGAGCAAATGCCCTCACATGATAGCATGATGTAGCGCAGCCACTATCACACTCCAAGTAACACCGTTTACGTTATTTATAGCCTTGAGAGTAACAGCGCATTACATTCACGGGGTGACAATAGGACACAAAGTTCAAGCTGTCAACAGTCATGATGGGTACAATCATGTACTACTTACATAGTACTAGTAGCTTTTTTAGCTCACACATGAACTCTGACCACACTGGGACTGGAACACAACCAAAGACATCATCGTAGGGATGGCTAGGGGGATGCATACCAACCTGCAATGAAATGGAGCAATGGTTAGTGGAGGTAAAAACAAGCTGTCGATCTGTTCTGTTTGAAGCATTTGATAACAATCCAACTTCTAAAATTATTCCCGAACTCCAAATTGCAAGACAACACTTGTAAGGCAGATGAACTTTAACCCGCAAAAAAAGGCAACTGAACTCAGATTTCATCAACAAAATATATTTTAGTAAATGAAGGTTCTACAGTGCCTTGAGTAGTTTGAGACAGATTAGCGTATTGTTCTTTTTTTTTTTTGAAACGAGTGGCAAAAGATTTGCCACTATTCATTAATTAAGGGGAAGAGTTTAGACAAGACCAAAGGTTCACGAAGGAAAAAACACTCGAAAGGAAGCTAATGGATTACTCTCCCGTTATTACAAAACTCAAACACTTTGCACCCGCGGCAACCCAAAGCTTCACTTCGGATTTGATGATGTTGAGGAGGGCGGCGGTTGGTGCGGACTTATGGTTGAAAATTCTAGCATTTCGCTCCTTCCAAATGGTCCAACTAACAAGCAAGATAATGGAGGACAAGGCCTTACGATTGTCCGAAGCCTCATTCAACAACTTGGACCACCAACCCTCAAGGGTGAGATCGTCCGTCCACGCATCGAGGTGGATGGAAGGAATGCCAATCCAACTTTTCACCATCCCCCAAAGACGCTTGGAGTAGCGGCAATGGGAGAGAAGGTGTGCCGCCGTCTCGTGAGTTTGGTTGCAAAGCGGACACCGACCGCAATTTGTTCTACCCCTCCTCGCTAGCCGGTCCGCCGTCCAAAGCCTATTATGGAGGGCCAACCAAGCGAAGAACTTGATCATTGGGGGGGGCCCAAGCCTTCCAAACCAACCGGTTCATGTTGGTAGTCACGGCGCCGAAGAATTGTGCTTTGTAAGCCGCGGCCGTGGAGTACTCTCCATTTACGGTGGTGGTCCAAGTGATAGTGTCCTCAAGAAGCTCATCGAGGTGGTGGTCCAAGATTAGCGTATTGTGACTTTGTGAGACAAACCATTCATGTCCTAATCTCGTGCTTTAGAGCCCAATTCTAGCCAAATAACAAGTTATTCAATGGTGTGTGGTTACAAATTAACTATTTAGCTACAATGCATGACCAAAGAAACATTACTTTTTCGTATACTAAATCAAAGATTACAGCTGTGATGTTCAGTACCAACCAGAACCAATCACACAAAGGTTACCTCTAATCAAGGAATATATTTCAAGGTTAAAAGATTCCCATGCTAACTATTGATCAAGTCATCGCATTGTCCAGGACTCAGAACCTATGAACAAATAACTAGCGAACAGAAATACCGGTATCACTAAGTAACCGACAAGAAACATACAGGGGTAAACCTCGGCGGTCAACAAATCCTCTACCACCAATCCACTGTCTTATAACTACAACACACAAGCATATGATTTTCAATCAGCAAAGCAACGTTTCAATAGAAACTCAAGAGTACAACATAGTTCCTCAGCCTTAGTTGCTTCCAGAAACTCTGGAGTAGTGGAGTACAACAGAGTTCCTCAACCCTAGTTTATCCACATTCAGGGGAACATATGGCCATAGCTCAAGAATTCAACTATGTGCAAAAGCTTAAATAGGCAACCTCTGATCTCCTAACTTAGCATACCCATTAAAGATGCTTACTCTGAAATTCTCACCCTGCGAACAAAAGGGAATCATATTCAGACAGTACAACAGCGTTTCTCAACCTTAGTTTACCAACATTCAGGGCAACATATGGTCATAGGTCAAGAATTCAACTATGGGCAAAAGTTAAAATAGGCAACCTCTGATATCCTAACTTAGCATATCCATTAAAGATGCTTACTCTGAAATTCTCATCCCGTGAACAAAAGGGAATCATATTCAGACAGTAAATGAAGCATAAGGAAGCAAAGGCGCCCCAAATTGAACTCTCTCTCCACGAATCAACCAATCAATCTCAGTAACCAAACAAATAAACCCCTGTAATCAAGAGAAACCCAGGAGAACAACAGAGTTCCTCGAGCTTATTTTAACGACATTCAGGGTAACATATGGCCATAGTTGAAGAATTCAACTATGTGCAGGAGCTCGAATAGGCTACTCCTTTGTCTCGCTAACCCAGCATAGCAATTGAAGATACTTAATCTCAAAATTCTTATCCCATGAGCAAAAGGGAATCATGTTGATTCAGACAGTAAGTAAAGCATAAGGAAGCAAAGGCACCCCAAAATGAATTCTCTCCAGAATTCAACCAATCAATCCCAGCAACCCTTCTAATTTGACTATTACGAACGCTATCCCAATTCTATAGTAAAGGAAAATTAAACGAAACGATGAATAAAAGTGAGTGAGGGGAAATTAAGTTACTAGCTTACATGGGCTGGGGAGATTGAATCGGCTAGTTGTAGTAGAGCTCGAGTCCCATTCCGTCGTGGATCTCGTAGTCGCCGAGGGTGATGTGGTCCTTGTAGATGGTGTACCACTTCTGGATGCGGATCTTCTCGGGCCTGGTCCCGGTCTGCGCCGCCACGAGCTTCTTGAGGTCGCCGATGGTGTCGTCCTCGTTGCATTTGACGCGCACCTTCTTCCCCAGACGGTCGTTGAGCACCACCTCGATCATCTTCGCTCGATCGGCCGCCGGCCTCCTCTCGACCAAACCCTAGCTCTTCTCTGGATGTGAGATTTGGGGGTCGCGAGAGAGTCGCCTTCGCCTTTCTTTGCGTTGGTCGGCAGAGAATCAGACGGGTTCCACGCAACCGAGGTGACGTAAGCGCTTATGTGTACTCTTGATGAAAATAAGTTGGTACGACGCGCGGCAGGTGGGGTGGTCAATCTCAAAAGACAAAACAATTGCTCCCGCTCGGCCGACGAATAGTAGCGTCCAAAAAGCCGCATACTCGGTCATATTTTGATAATACGGGGTACCAAAAAATTTCGTTCTAGGTACTCCACCTTTTTGAAAATGCAAAGGACGTTTGATTTTGCATCGTATTTATGCACTATTTTAATCATGTTATACAGTATTATATTATATCATAGAGGTGGAGCTAGAGAAGTGAAGATCACGTGGTGCCCCAGTTGCCAAAAAAAAAACTTATTTAAGCCACAAATATTTGTTTCTTTTGAATGGGAAAGATCCCGAAGGATCTGGAGATGCGATAATTAATTCCAAGCGGTGGTACAAGTTACATGTAGGGCCTCAGCGTAGATAAAAAAAAATTGCTATCGGGTCTTGGAAATACACATAGAGGACCCCAACAAGATATTTTTAAGCAATCAGGTCATGCCTCACCATCAAGCCACGGGGATGGATGCCAATGCCAACCACCGTCTTCCTCGCCCAGACGAAACCACTTGGGAATAAGATGGCGTAGAGTATCACCACCGCATCATCGAATAAGGGCCTCCGATGTTGGAGTTTGCTTAGACGCATCCATCGTGTGTGAAGATGCCTTCCTTCAGCATCGAGGATCGGTGGCCTGCAACGGACCACTATGGAACAACTTCAAGTTGCATCATATTCTTACCGTCTCCGTGAAGCTTGAATTCCCAACACGAACCCCCATCTTCTTCTCCCTTGCTTCCACAGTCGGCTAGAGAAAAGACACATGCATTTACCGGAATCGAAGTTCACATGAACTCCAGCATAGATCGACGACGCCGCATCCAACTCCAGCCAAAGGAGCATCGCGACGAGACGAACCTCCATTAGCAAACATTGGATCTGGCCATGGAGATCCAACACAAAACTCCCAGCATATCGCTGGACTCTGGCACGAGGCAAACTAGTATTACTACTAGTACTACATGCCCTATCTACTCAGGTGCCTTTCCTAATCCATCTTCACCCAGCTACTCCAACGGAGAGGACACAGAGAGAGAGACTCTCAAGTACATAGAGGAGAGCATCCGATGGGGGAAATACATCGTCTCATGTGTGTGCCACATATATATGCCAGTACTCGTCGTGAGCCGCGTGTGGCGATATAACATTGTGAATAAGAGCCCTAGCGGATGCGGCTCGCGCATGCTCGAGGGGAAATGTGGTCAATGCCAATATAAAATACGTTGTTGTTATTGAGGTCCGTGAACAGCCAAGCCAATTATATTTGGACCCATACCTCGGGCCATATTTTCAATTGTATTTGATAGTAGTGGCTAAATAATTAATTTGGCCGACTTACATGTGTGCTATGCTTGCTTGCACCTTGGAAGTTACTAGTAGTTGTTGGCTAGTTGATATTTTAGATTTTCTTGTAAAGGGCCTAAGAGTTTGAGTGTATCAATAAAGTGTCCCAAAAATTCTACGCCAAAAAGTAAATCTGATCGACGTCTTATAACTTTGACCGGTATACTTATTAAATTAGTACTCGCTCTAATCCATATTACTACTAGCCACTAAAATAAATTATTCTACAATTAAAATATATCTAGATATATTACTGTCAAGTACTCCCTTCAATTCATATTAGTTTGCCACTGCTATGGATCTACCTAAAATTAAAATATTTGTAGATACATCTATAATAATAGCAAGTAATATGAATCGGAGGAAGTGATATAAATCAAAGAAAGTATAAAATATATGAAACAAAAGAATTTATAAGACGCATCCAACGAAGTATTTATACATTTTCAATCCATATAATTTAATACGTAGTAGCGGTTAAAGTCGTTTATCCAAGACAAGACAAAATTGAGAGCGTTTTGGGGCAGAGGTAGAACTTATTTTTCCCTTCCTGTGCCCTGTCTGCCCGGTCAGACGTAACACGATTCCGATTCCCGACACATGAATTACAGAATACTCCCTCCGTCCACAAATAAGTGTACACGCGGGGTTTTCAAGACAAATTATGAAGTAGAGTAAAAAATATATTGGGAACATGCATCTCTCCTCTTTAATCCTTTCATCTCCAATAAGCTAAGTGCATGTAGAAATCAAGAAGAACATATGCTTAATATTATTGGATTTGATTTCCGTGCGATGAGAGAGAAGCAATTAAAGTGCATTGGGAAGATATAAGTACACTCTTTTGTTGACAAAGTTTTGAGCTAGATGTCCATTTATTTATGGACGGAGGGAGTATGAGAGATTGGTATACTTTGTCCCATCGTCGCCTACCGTGTCAGATTAAACAATATTAAGTGTCTCTACGCCGGCGATCTCTGCATGAGCGACTGAACACCGATTAGACACGATCCCAGGACTGAACATCGATTAGACACGATCCAAGGATCTTTAGTGATGGCCAATGTTGACGGCCGTCTTAATACTGTATGTACTTCATGCGTTTCAAAATAGTACTGCACTGAAGAGGTTAACTTTAACATTCAGTAGGTTACCGTGCGATTTTTCGGCCATTTGTGCGAAGAGGAGTATTCATGATAACTTCCTTTACGTCAAGAATCTTGCTACTAGACTATATAAGAGCAAGACTTCGGCGTTTCTTTTTAAATTCGACATTCGCAAAGCCTTTGACAACATGCGGTGGGATTATATTGTGGACCTCCTTCAAAAGAGGGGCTTTCCGAGTAGGTTCCGTAATTGGATCGTGGCTCTTCTCACCACCTTCTCTTCGAGGGTCCTCCTTAATGGGGTTGCCGGGCTCCCTATCCGGCACGGATGGTGCTTGAGACAAGGCAACCCACTATCTACGCTCTTGTTCGTGCTCGCCATAGACCCGCTTGCCCAAATCCTAGAGAGGGCAACTACATTCGGGCTACTCCACAAACTACGGGGGCGGAGAGATATCTTAAGGACGTCCCTCTATGCGGATGATGCTGCCGTTTTCGTGGCTCTTTTCAAAGAGGATATCCAAAACTTAGCAACTAGTCTTGGAAACTTCGGGGATGCAACCGGCCTTTGCACCAACTTCCAAAAGAGCGTCGTCGCTCCGATTCGTTGTGAGGCTTTGGACCTTGACGCCATTCTTGAGGACATGCGGCCACTCGCACAACCTTTCCGATGAGATATCTTGGGCTTCCGCTTTCGGTTCGGTGCTTGAAAAGAAGGGATATGCAACACCTTGAGGATAAATGTGCCGGAAAGCTCCCAACTTGGAACGGGAATCTAATCACCACGGCGGGTAGGAACGCGCTAGTGAAATCGGTCATTGCTTCCCAAGCTATCTACTACCTCACTCCCCTTGCCATGCCCCCGGACACCATGAAATTCATCGACAAGATCGAGAGGGTGTTCCTTTGGTCAGCCAAGGATACTACAACCGGGGCCAAGTGCAAGGTTAATTGGGAGTTGGTATGCCTCCCAAAGAAGTATGGAGGTTTGGGGGTGCTACACATGGGAAAATTCGCGGCGGCGCTGCGGCTACGGTGGCCTTGGCCTGAGTGGAAAGATCCCACCAAAATTTGGATTGGTTCCGGCAACCCATGCACCAACGAGGATGTGGATTTTTTTTATGCCGCAACTTGCATCACTCTTGGGGACGGGAAGAAAACTCCTTTTTGGCATGCACCTTGGGTAGACGGAAGAAAATCCATAGATGTGGCACCATTGATTTACGAGAGCTCCAAGAGAATGAATTGGAAGGTGGCGCAAGCTCTTCACCAAGATGCTTGGATTGACAAGATTGACCTACAACACACCTTCTCCTTAGACCATTTCATGCAATTTCTGGACCTATGGACGCAGCTTAACACATCTCAACCCCGGGGTGGGCGATGAGATTGCTTGGAAGCTCACGGCAAATGGCCTCTACTCCACCAAATCGGCCTATGAGATGCAATTCTTCGGCTCCACCACATCCCCCTTGAACAAGATGGTTTGGAAGTCTTGGGCCCCGCCTAAGATCAAATTTTTTGATTGGCTTGCGAATCAAAATAGGTTTTGGACGGCTGACCGGTTGGCGAAGGGAGGGTGGCCGAATTGCGGCCCTTGCCCCCTATGCAAACAATGTGTGGAACCCGTCGACCACCTCTTCGTCCATTGCCGCTTCAGTACTCGCTTATGGACCGTCGTCAAGCAATGGTTGGGTATATCCGAAGACGTCCAACATGATTCGACAAACTTCACCGTCTCCGAATGGTGGCAATTCATGGCGGGGGGGGGGGGGGAGCGCCAAAAACCGCAAGGCCATGGCTTCCATCACCCTCCTTGTTTCTTGGGAGGTGTGGAATGAGCGTAATGATAGGGTCTTCCGCAACAAAAGTGCTCTGTTTGACGTAGTTTTTGATATATAGAGTTAAGAGAGAGGCTAGGCTTTGGGTTATTGCGGGCGCCAAAAGGTTGGGCGAAATGATGCCGGGAGAGTAATCCCTTGTAATTCATTTGCATGTATTTTCATGTTAAACTTCTTCACTTAATCAATAGATTGGGGCAAAGCTTTTGCCCCTGTTTCAAAAAAAAAGAAATATAATATTGGCAATTATCCCAGCCTTGTCGCACACGGATGGCCTCATACAGTCAGTGCATTTCCAACGGGGCGACGCAAACGAACGCTGAGCAACCGTTTGCGTCCGCCGCACCAAAAAATGCGTCTGGTACCACCTTCAGTGGGGCGATGCAAAGTGACCAGGCCATCCGCGGTGACGCAAACCTGGCCCAAATATGCGCCTCGGATGCATCTCTACGAACGCGCAAAGTGTTTGCTCGCGCCTGGCGGACGTTTCGTCGGGCCCTGATGGCGTGTAAGACACACGTCCGTTGGGAACCCCAAGAGGAAGGTGTGATGCGTACATCAGCAAGTTTTCCCTCAGTAAGAAACCAAGGTTATCGAACCAGTAGGAGTCAAGGAACACGTGAAGGTCGTTGGTGACGGAGTGTAGTGCGGCGCAACACCAGGGATTCCAGCGCCAACGTGGAACCTGCACAACACAATCAAAGTACTTTGCCCCCAACGTAACAGTGAGGTTGTCAATCTCACCGGCTTGCTGTAAACAAAGGATTAGATGTATAGTGTGGAAGATGGTGTTTGTTTGCGAAGAACAGTAAAGAACAAGTATTGCAGTAGATTGTATTTCAGATGTAAAGAATGGACCGGGTTTTGGAGTTTTCTCAACTATGCATTGTATCTTATCTATGTAAGTTTCAGAGGCTCCTTTTTCATTACTCTTAGGCTTGCTATTCTCATCAAACAAATTTTCAGGAACAAGCCAACCATAGTTATTTTCTAGAGCTTCATGCATTCCTAGGAGCTTGCAAGGTATTGATGTCTTAATCTCCCCTTCACAATTAACTTTATTAGTGTACTTTAATCTATCTTTTTCCATTTTTTCAAGGGTCCTAGCAAAATTGGTATAAGAGCCAAGCATCTTATATTTAATAAAGACTTTTCTAGCCTCTCTTGCTACACCACCAAATTCTTTAAGAAGGGTTTCTAAGACAAAATCTTTCTTTTCTCCTTCCTCCATATCACAGAGTGTAAGAAACATATGTTGAATTATAGGATTGAGATTAACAAATTTAGTTTCCAACATGTGTACTAAAGAAGCAGCAGCAATTTCATAAGTAGGAGCAAGTTCTACCAAGTGTCTATCTTCAAAATCTTCAGCTGTACTAACATGAGTGAAAAAACCTTCTATATTATCTCTCCCAATGATATACCCTTGTCCTACCGATATGTCTTTTAGAGTGTATTTAGGAGGGAACATGATGAAATAAACAAAAGGTAAATAAAGTAAATGCAAGTAACTAATTTTTTGTGTGTTTTTAATATAGAGAACGCAAACAAGACAGTAAATAAAGTAAAGCTAGCAACTAATTTTTTTGTATTTTTGATATAAAAGCAAACAAAACAGTAAATAAAATAAAGTAAAGCAAGACAAAAACAAAGTAAAGAGATTGGATGTGGGAGACTCCCCTTGCAGCGTGTCTTGATCTCCCCGGCAACGGCGCCAGAAAAAAGTGCTTGGCGTGCTGTTGACGTGGGAGTTAGAAATCTTTGTGGAGTAACTTTTCTTCAGATTCCCCGGCAACGGCGCCAGAAAAAGTGCTTGATGGCTGATGACCCACAAGTATAGGTGGTGTATCGTAGTACTTTCGATAAATAAGAGTGTCGAACCCAACGAGGAGCAGAAGGTGTTGACAAGCAGTTTCGATGAAGGATTCACTGTAAATGCTCACAGACAAGTATTCGGGGGTTTTGATATAGCGGATGAAATAAGTACAAGTAAGTAAAGTGCGAGAGAAATAATTGCAGCGAGTGGCCCAATCCTTTTTAGCACAAAGGACAAGCCGGTTTGTTTACTTATAATGACCAAACGTTCTCGAGGACACATGGGATTTTAGTCTAGTGCTTTCGCTACATACGACTGATTAATCTTCATTGTTTCGATAAGTGTTGTGTGGGTGAACCTATGCTAATGTACCGCCCTTCCTAGGACTAATACATACTTGTGATTATACCCCTTGCAAGCATCCGCAACTACAAGAAAGTAATTAAGATAAATTGGTCGCTCCGAGTGATGAGTGAGTAGTTCACCCCTGGACTATGGGTCCAGCAAGAGCTAGATGGTCGTCTTCTCCCACGGCAGTCATCGTTGGATCTGTGGAGCTGCTCTCAATATGACTCGTGATCATCTGATTCAGAGAATGCTCTGGTGTTGTGTTTTGTCTGGATCCGCGGATAGAGAATAAGCTATGTCATGTTGATTATCAAGTCATTATCATGTGTTGTTTGTGATCCTGCATGCTCTCCGTTACTAGTAGAGGCTCCGCCATGCTTTTACTCTTAACTCCAAGAGGGAGTATTTATGCTCGAGCAGTGGGTTCATGCCCGTATCGACACCTGGGACAAAGGACAGAAAGTTCTGAGGACTGTTGTTGTGCTGTTGCCACTAGGGATAAAATGACATGCTAGTGTCCGGGAGGATGCATGAAGTTGTTGATTGCATTACGCACCATACTTTAATGCAATTGTCCGCTGTTTGCAACTCTAATAACCGAGGGGGTTCGGATGATGGAACCCTCAAGGTGGACTTTTTATGGCACAGATGCATGTCGGATGGCTGGTCTATGTACTTTGTCGTGAATGCCCAATTAAATCTCACTATACTTATCATGTCATGTGTGTGCATTGTCATGCCTTCTATTTGTCAATTGCCCGACTCAGTAATTTGTTCACCCAACATGCTATTTATCTTATGGGAGAGACACCTAGTGAATCTAGACCCCGGTCCATTCTTT
>NC_061510.1:244630015-244658991 GCF_022539505.1 Lolium rigidum | reverse complement strand
CTATCTCTTATATTGTGTAGCTATATCTTGCTTAGTTGCTTATCTTGTCATATAGGTAAATTCACTTAGTTGCATATCTAGAGAATTTACCTTTGTGTCAAGCCTAAATTGAAAAAGAACTAAAAATTGGTTAGCACCTATTCACCCCCCCCCCCTCTAGGTGCGGCATACGATCCTTTCAGAAGGATAAATTGCATGCATTAGAGGTGGAAGATATGTCCTTTTGCACGAAAGGGACAATGTAGTGGGCATGCAGAGGGGTTCAAGGTCATTCTTGGGGTAGTTGCATCACAAGAGCTACGAATTTGGCACTCTTTCTTTGACATGGCAGGTACCGTAATGACATCAGTGTGCTCGAGCTCTCTCCGGTATTATTCAGACTTGTAGAAGGCAATGCTCTAGTGGTTCAATGGTAATGCATATGACAAGCCATATTATGCAGCTGGTGGCATCTATCCCGACTTAGCCACACTTGTGTAAACCATCCGCGATCCCACAACAGGGGAAAAAAGAGGTTTACCAAACAACAAGAGGCTTGTAGGAAAGATGTGGAGGAGGCATATTGATGTGATCCAATCTTGGTGGGCTATTGTTCGTCACCCTGCTAGAACATGGAGCCTTGAGACCATGTGTGAGGTGATGACCGCTTGTGTGAATGCACAATATGATCATTGAGGAAGGGCGTGATGATGCACGCCTCCATGATCAAGGATGGGATTTCAGGGCAAGTTGGTTGAGCCACAGACTTGGGCATGTATGTTTGAAGAGTTCCTCCATGTGCACACTAACCTCCTTGATCGCTGCATTCACTCCGTGACCGTCGGATTCACTCTGTGATCGCCACATTCACAATCATCTTCAGGTGGAATTGATTGGGCGTCAGTGGGCCTTAGCAGGCCACGAGAAGTTGGCACCCCATCTCATTTTATTTGTTTAATTGAGAACTATGCTTGTGAACTACGTTGTTTATTTGGACGTGTGCTACTTAAGTATATTTGGTTTCAACATAATGTTTTTTTAATACGTTTGAGCCATTTAAGGTGAAAATAGGGAAAAGGTAAGTCACAATGGCCTGGCTGGACCAAATGTATCGAGTCGCTTGGGCTGCCCCCCCCCCCCGACCTAAATGGATAAAATTGAACGGATAACTAATTTGGTGTTCGGAGCCCGATTCAAACGAACAAAAATGCCCTAACAATTAATTTGGTGTTCGCGACGTGAACCAAACATAACAAAATAAATATATTTGATGTTTGAAATGGGTCGAGAAGCTGAGGTGCCCTAACTCAATTCCACCATGTGAAGCATAAAAAGATGGCTATCCTTGTCCCATCGTCCCCCATACGTGTGTCAGCGTGTGATGATCCAGAGGAACGGATGTGATTGGCTGAGTGGGCGGGACCGTATTTGTGCTTGCCGAAATTGCGGGACTGGTTTGACTTTCCATAAGACTGCTCATAGTTGAGATAACATAAGTGGTAACATCACACGTTTCAAGGTATTTTGGTGATATGACATGCTAATAAATAAATAAAGAGAGTGAGGTAGTAACTATCTATGTTATCATAACATCATACATCCCAAGGTAATATGAGTCTATAACATAATATAATATTAACACAATGTATAAAATCACATCTAAGTTACTACCCAGATAGTAACTTAAACTAATAACATGATATATATTACTAGTCTAAGTTTCTCTCCACTATGAGCGGACTGTGCCTAGCGTAGCGGCTAGCTCCCCCTAAGCGTCCATTCGTCACCGGCCGTGTGGAACCAAGCTCACGGCTCGAATGTGCCTTCCTGAATACGTACAAGTTCCAACCTTCGCTCGCTTCATTGGAATTTCAGGACAGAAGTAGCTCCGACCTCCGAAGCTTAGCAAGAAACCATCCTTTCTTCACCCCTCCGCTAGAAGTAGCTCGCGAGCTCCATCAGGAGTTGAGTTCCATCAGGAGATCAGCATGGTGTAGGCATATTTTTCCATCGCATAGATGCGGATGCGAACGGTCACTTAGCATCCGTTTACGTCACTCTGCTGAAGATATCCTAACGCAATTCCACCGTGTGATGAAGCACAAAAAGATGACTATCTTTGTCCCATGGTCCCATACGGCGCGTGACGATCCACATGAACGGACGTGATTGGTCGAGTGGCGGGGCCGTATTCGTGCTTGCGGAAATTGCGGGACTGGCTCGACATAATAAACAGAAAGACGATAAGCTGCCGGCTCGTGCCTAGCGGCTAGCTCCTAGGCGTCTATTCGTCGCCGGCCGTATGGAACCTCCAAGCTTGCACATTGGAATTTCAGGACAGACCATGCGCTAGTTTGGACGCTGAGCTTCTTAAATTCGGAGGCCACACTCTCGGTCAGTGTCGAGCTGAACCCATCGAGCTATCTGTTAAAATGTGTTTGTTAAGCATCTCCACTCGCGTCCTCCAAACCGTTCACCAAACGGCACCGAATTGAGCGTTTGAGGGACGTGTTTCGTTCTTGCCGTGTTTGGGGACGTCGCCCCAGCCGCGTCCCCCAAACGCCGCCACCAAACATTAAAAATAATTTTAATAGATAAAAGAAAACTCTTTACTAATATTTAAATAGTTGCAACATAAACAAATTACATATAAAACTTCGAAAAAACATAATTAAATTATTTTAAACTACTTCTCTTCTTCTTTGATGATGGCCCCTTCTCGTCGCCGTCTTCACGGTGGCGCTTCCTGCTCGTCACCTCTTCCGAAGAGGCGGTGTCGGCCGACGCGTCGGAGGAACTTGTGTCCTCCTCGTCGTCGACGGTGCTCGCCGGCTGCGCCTTCGCCTTGGCCTTGGCCTTCGCTTTCGCATCCGCCTCCGCCTTCGCACGGGCCACCGCACGGGCCGCCGCCGCCGCCTCCTCCTCTGGCCCTTCCTCCTCTGCGTCCTCCTCCACGGCCTGCCATTCCTCCGCGCTGTCAAGTGGCGGCGGGGAATAGTCGCCGCTGCTGGGCGTCCCGGCTCTGTCCCACCAATGGTGCCATCCTGGAGGCTTGCCCTTGCTGGAGGTGTCGGATGGAAGCTCAGAGATGTAGCTCATCGTCGTGAGGAGAATCTTGGATGAATGGCGGCCGGTTGAAGATCCGAAAGCGCCTACGTACGGGTCTTATTGAGCGCGGATGAACGGCGGCGCAAAAGTCGAAGAGAGCGGCGGTTGCTCTTCCGAGGAGTCTGCGCTCCATTCCGGCGGTTGGCGCGTCGGTCGACGCGGTTGCCAATGCGATGGTTCTGCTTCTCGGCAACTGCACCGTCGCTACATAGACGACGGTTGTGCGTCCGAGCCGCTGACGCGTCGGGCCCGCGTCGCTTTGCCTCGCTTTTCGTTGTGTCCGGCGTGCCCGGAGCGTCCCATGTGGGGCGGGGACGGGCTGTGGGCGCCGGATACCGTATTGGGCCGCGCCAGACAAAAAAAGGTTTTGGGGGACGCGGCTGGGAACGCTATTTTTGTCCGGCGCGCCCCAAATCCCTTTGGGGGATGGTTTGGGGGACGACGCTCTTAGCACGTAGTTGTTAGTATCCTAACCATAGTTGTTAGTTGTTGTATATTTGTATCTATCTCTTATACAATCTTGTATCGCAAGACATGAGCAATATAAAAGGCAGAGGAGGGCCGGCCGGTTGAGCTGTGCTACTCTACACCAAATTCTATTGTTTTTGTTATGGTATCAAAGCCTGAGATCTAATCTCCGCTCCTCTGCCGTCATCCCATGTCAAGCTCCGACTCCGAGAGCGAAGTCGCATCTGTCGCTCGCACCATCGCCTGCATCAACATGGCGTCTTCATCAACCGTCGGAGCTCCCATCAGCCTTGCGAATCAGATCACGGTAAGGCTGACTAAGGACAATTATCTCTTTTGGCGTGCTCAGACCCTCCCCATCCTTCGGAGCAATGGCCTCATGTGCCATGTGGGCAAGGACTACGCACCGCCGGCCGAGATCGTCAATCCCCAGGTGGGGGAAGCCGGTGCGCCAGCGAGAATCCCCAACCCCGCCTACATCGCCTGGTACAAGCAGGATCAGGCGATCCTCACCGCGTTCCTCTCCTCGCTCACGCCCGAGGTATTCGGGATCGTCGTCCTCGCCAACACTGCAGAGGAGGCGTGGACGACGCTTGCCTCCAGCCTCGCGAGCCAATCGACCTCGCGGGTCATGCATCTGAGGAACCAGCTCGCCGAGACCAAGAAGCTGGACTCGCCGACCTCGATGTACTTCAACGGGATCAAGGCGATCTCCGACACGCTGACCTCCATCGGGCATCCGCTGCGCCATGAGGAGTTTGTCTCCTATCTCCTCGCCGGCTTGGACGAGGAGTACGACGCCTTCGTCGACCGTGTCTCGAACAGGGAGACACCGCTGCCAATCCGCGACGTCTACGCGCAGCTCTGCAACAACGAGCAGCGCATGGAGGCGCGCAAGGCTCAGCTCCGTTGGGACGTCCACTCCGCGCATCTCGGTCGCCGTGGCAACGGTGGCTCACGTCCGTCTCGCCCGGACTTCTTCAAGCCGCCTCCACCGCCCTCGATGCTGCCTACTCCGAGCTTCGTGCGCGGCGATGGTGGTGCGGGGGCTCGCGGGTTCGATCATCCTCAACCTCAAGATCGCCCGCGCCCCACTTGTCAGCTATGTGGCAAGCTGGGCCATGTAGCATCCATGTGCTACAAGAACTTCAAGAAGGATTTTCTCGGCATCGGCAACGACGGAGCAACAATGGAGATCGCCAGGCTGCAGCAGCCTTTCATGGTGGTCACCATACTGGCAATGGCGGCCAGAACCATGGCGGCCACACTCCCTCGTACGCCATCGACTCTGGATGGTACGCTGATTCGGGAGCAACCGATCACCTCACCTCGGAGCTGGACCAGCTCACCTTGAAGGAACGCTATGGAGGCAAGGACAGGATCCAAACTGCAACTCCGAGATGTCCTCCATGTTCCTAGTGTAACTAGAAATCTCTTATCAGTTCCTAGATTCACTAAATATCACAATGTCTTCTTTGAGTTTCATTCTTGGTATTTTTTTTTGTTAGGATCGGGCAACGAAGGAAATACTCCTTAGAGGAGGAGTCCATGGTGGTCTTTACCGTGTTGATGATCCATCCGTGAGACGTGTTTTCAGCGGGCTTCGAGTTTCACGGGAGCAATGGCATGCACGCTTAGGTCATCCAGCCACACCTGTTGTCAAGCATATTCTCCATAGGAATAAACTTTCCTTAGATTCTCCATCAAATAATGTAATTTGTGACTCTTGTCAACAAGGCAAGAGCCATCAGTTTCCATTTCCTAGTTCAGATCGTGTAATAACGAAACCCCTTGAGTTTATTTATTCCGATGTGTCGGGCCCTGCACAAACTTCTGTCAGTGGTCATAGCTATTATGTCAGTTTCATTGATGGCTATAGTCGTTTTACTTGGTTATATCTCCTTAAGCATAAATCAGATGTTTTGCATATATTTCTTGAGTTTCAGAAGCATGTTGAAAGACTTCTAAGTCATAAAATTATTCATGTACAATCTGATTGGGGAGGTGAATATCTTAAGTTGAAAAAATTCTTTATTGCTGACATGGCATATCTCATCGTGTGTCATGCCCACACACACATCCGCAAAACGGCATGGCTGAACGCAAACACCGACATATTGTTGAGACAGGGCTCACACTGCTTGCACATGGGTCTGTTCCTTTTCGATTTTTGGGAGATGCGTTTAGTACTGCATGTTTTCTTCTTAACCGTGTTCCAAGCCGTGTTATCAACATGCAAACACCCCTTGAGCGTCTCCTTGGGAAAAAACCAGACTACACCTTTTTTAAGGTTTTCGGCTGCGCCTGTTGGCCCCACCTTCGACCCTAAAACAAACGGAAGCTAGAGTTTCGGTCTAAAAAGTGTGTGTTCCATGAGTATAGTCTACTTCATAAAGGGTACAAATGTCTCCACGTTCCCACAAATTGGGTCTACATTTCTGGCGATGTAGTATTTGATGAGAACCATTTTCCCTTTTCCAATCTACCCCACACATCTCATAATTCCTCCATGCATCGTTCCACTCCTACATCTGACCAACTGAATGATTTTGCATACGCACCTAATTTTCTTCCTAACCAAGGTACAGGAATCGGCCGTGGAGCACGTTTGGAGGAGATACCAGACAGCGACGCTGAAGCAGATGATCACGTCGATCACCATGCAGCCTCGGGCGACACGGACATCGATCTCCATGCAGATCCCGTGCCCCCTGCGGCTCCGTCTCCCGCACGTGGGCCTGGGCACGAGCACCAGGCCGAGCCACCATCACCGCACTCTTCCGCGCGGGCCTCTCCGCATCCGGCTACGGGGTCGCCTGGGCCGCCGTCTTCCGAATCGGCCCTGCCATCTCCTGCTCGTGGTGTTGTCACGCGGCTACGCCAAGGCATACGGCGCCCCAAGACGCGTACAAACGGTACCGTGGCATGGCTCGCGACGTGCATGCCCCATGCAGATGCAGCAGCGGCTGAACCGACTGATCATCGCCGTGCTCTGTTAATCCCTCACTGGCGAGAAGCAATGCAGCAAGAATTTGATGCGCTGCAACGGAACAGTACCTGGCATCTGGTTCCAAGGCAATCTGGTATGAATGTGATTGATTTCAAGTGGGTGTTCAAAGTTAAGCATCGTGCTGACGGGTCTATTGAAAGATACAAAGCTCGTTTGGTCGCAAAGGGATTCAAGCAACGTTATGGTGCGGACTGTGCAGATACCTTCAGTCCTATGGTAAAGCCTACTATCATTCGTCTGTTGCTCTCTCTCTCTCGCTGTTTCTCAAAGATGACATTTGCATCAGTTGGATATTCAAAATGCATTTCTGCATGGTATATTGGATGAGAAAGTCTATATGCGGCAGCCACCTGGCTTTGAGGATGATACTCGTCCAGGGTATCTATGTCGTCTTGTGAAAGCAACTTATGGGCTCAAACAGGCACCGCGGGCGTGGCATGCAAGGTTGAGCTCTGTTCTAGGTAAACTTGGCTTTACAGCTTCAGTTCTCTTTATTCGTCAGCGGGTTGATGGTACAGTTTATCTTCTTGTCTATGTGGATGATATCATTGTGGTCAGCACATCCTCTACTGCTAGTACTCAGCTTATTGCAACATTACGGTCTGATTTTGCAGTCAAAGATCTAGGCCCCTTGCATTTTTTTTCTTGGGATAGAGGTGCGCTGTCAGTCATGTGGTGGTCTTGTTCTCACTCAGAAGAAGTATGCAAATGAACTTCTTTGTCGTGCTGGTATGCAGAAGTGCCAACCAGCCAACACTCCCATGACTGTGACTGATCCTTTGAGCTCCTCGGTTGGGACTCCTCTTTTACCTGATGATGCCACTCGATATCGTAGTGTGGTTGGTGGTCTACAATATCTCACTGTGATTAGACCAGATTTATCTTATGTAGTTAACAGAGTTTGTCAGTTCCTTCATGAACCCCGAGATACTCATTGGGCTGCGGTCAAGAGGATTCTGCGCTATGTTCGGTTGACAGTAACTCAAGGACTCAGTCTGTGTCCTTCTTCTGCCAGTTTGTTGTCCGCCTTTTGTGATGCTGATTGGGCAGAAGATTCTGATGATCGGCGATCAACGGGGGGCTATGCCATCTTCTTTGGTGGTAATTTGATCGCCTGAAGTGCAAGAAAGCAAGCCACTGTTTCTCGATCCAGTACTGAGTTTGAATATAAAGCGCTTGCTAATACTACCGCTGAGATAATTTGGGTGCAGTCAGTTCTTAAGGAACTTGGAATCAAGCAAGATCGCTCTCCTGTTTTGTGGTGTGATAATCTTGGAGCAACATATTTATCTACTAATCCTGTGTTTCATGCACAGACAAAATACATTGAGGTGGACTTTCATTTTGTCAGAGAAAGGGTTGCTCAGAAGTTGCTCCAGATTCTGTTTATTTCATCCAAGGATCAAATTGCAGATATCTTCACTAAGCCTCTTCTTTTACCAGTTTTTCATGCTTGTAGGCGCAATCTTAACCTTGTTGAAAGTGGCTGAGATTGAGGGTGTTAAAACGTGTTTATAGCACGTAGTTGTTAGTATCCTAACCATAGCTGTTATTTGTTGTATATCTATATCTATCTCTCACTCTTGTATCACAAGACATGAGCAATATAAAAGGCAGAGGAGGGCCGGCCGGTTGAGCTGTGCTACTCTACACCAAATTCTATTGTTTGTTACTACTCCGTATCATCTTCGCCGGACACGAACATCCCTGACCGTGATGGCCGAGGCAGCAGAGCAGAGCGACGACGGCAGCCTTAGCTGCAACTTCCTCGTCGTCGCCTACGGGATTCAGGGCCACCTCAACCCGGCCCGCTCCCTCGCCCGCCGTCTCGCCGGCATCGACGG
Organism: Lolium rigidum; assembly: GCF_022539505.1. Classification (NCBI taxonomy): domain Eukaryota; kingdom Viridiplantae; phylum Streptophyta; class Magnoliopsida; order Poales; family Poaceae; genus Lolium; species Lolium rigidum. The sequence goes on along the minus strand of NC_061510.1, from coordinate 244,650,582 downwards.
CGTCACGGCCACGCTCTCGGTGCAGGTATTCGGCCACCGCCGCCTCTTCCCGTCCTCCTCCGGCGACGAGGAGGTCAGCGACGGCGTCATCTCCTACATCCCCTTCTCCGACGGCCTGGACGACGGCACCTGGCCCTCCGACTCGGACGAGGACAGGGAGCGCTACCGCAGAGCTAGCATCCAAAGCCTCTCATCGGTGGTGCGCCGCCTCGCGGGCGCCGGCCGGCCGGTCACCTGCGTGGTGTGCACCCTCAACATGCCGGCCGTGGTCGAGGTCGCGCGCGCGCACGGGCTGGCGCTCGCCATGTACTGGATCCAGCCGGCCACGGCGCTCGCCGCCTACTACCACTACTTCCACGGCCACGCCGAGGACGTCGCCTCCCACGCCGCCGACCTGGCGCACGAGGCCGCGCTGCCGGGCCTCCGCCGCCCGCTCAGGATCCGCGACATGCCGTCCTTCATCGTCGACGACGCCACCGGTGGCGGGAACGGGATCTCCAAGATGGTCCTACAGGGCTTCCGCCAGCTGTTCGAGCAGATGGACGAGGAGGGGATGATGGTGCTGGTGAACACGCTCGAAGCCCTCGAGGCGACTGCTCTGGAGGCGATCCGGCCGTACCTGGACGCCGGCGTCTTCGCCGTCGGCGTGCCTGCCGTCCCGCTCCCCGGAGCCGGAAAAGAAGACGACAGGGTCCACCTGTTCAAGCAGGACCAGAAGAGCGGGTACATGGCGTGGCTGGACGCGCGGCCGGCCAGGTCGGTCGTGTACGTGTCGTCGGGGAGCATTCTAACGTACAGCGCGCGGGAGGCGGAGGAGATCCTGCTCGGCCTGCGCCGCCTCGCGCGGCCGTACCTGTGGGTTGTGCGCCGGGAGGGGCGCTCGCCGGAGGTGGACCGCCTCCTCCTCGAGGAAGCAGAGGCGGCGGGGACAGAGGGGGTGGTGGTGGAGTGGTGCGACCAGGTGCGCGTGCTGTCGCACCCGTCCGTGGCGTGCTTCGTGACACACTGCGGGTGGAGCTCCACGCTGGAGGCGGTGGCGTGCGGCGTGCCGGTCGTGGCGGCGCCGAGCTGGTCTGACCAGCCGGTGAACGCGCACCTGCTGGAGGAGGAGTGGGGCGTCGGCGTGCGGGCGGAGCGCGACGCCGACGGGGCGCTCACCGGCGCGGAGCTGGCGAGGTGCGTCGAGCTGGTGGTCGGCGGCGGCGAGATGGCCGAGGCGATCGCGGCGAACGTGAGGGTTTGGAAGGGGAAGGCACGGGAGGCGGTGGCCGCCGGCGGGCCGTCGGAGAGAAGCCTTCGAAGCTTCGTCAAGATGGTGCAAGACCTGGATGAATTCGCTAGACGTGCACAAGAGATCCTCTCGACGCCACCGTCTTGCACTTGATTCCAAAGTAGCACCACGAATTCATTCACGAATCTATATTTGAATCGAAGGGAGTTATTCACGTGTTTAAACATTCCCTACATAATATGAATTCATTTCCACCGGTTGAGAACAAATTAAGCTGTACAAGATTATTTCAGGCTTCGCTCAGGACCTCAGGTAGAAGGAGCAGATGCTGAATCCAGTAACAGACACGAGGAAGCTGAAGTACCACTACGAACATGAACAAAAACAACACTGGCAAAGAAACGGCGACAGCACCAAGAGCACTGATGAACACACAAACAACAGCGGCAGCAACAGCCGCCCATCTGCAAGAAAAATGTTAAACGTTGCTTTGCCAAATTGAACGGAATTTGTAACCTGATTCTGCTCGAATCTATTTCAGTGATTCTCTCAGAGCGACACATAACCGTTTTCAGAGACATGCGTTGACCACAGGTCATCGGAAACAACCTGTCCCAGATTTTCCAACAGCATCTCAAACTGAACACCAGATACTAACTTAGGTTGGGTAATAGTTCAGGTTTCCTAAATAGCTACATTCCGACGAGGCCTAGCAGAGGACAGCATAGTTCCACCACAAAGAAAGAAAAAAAGAACAGACGACAACATAGTACACTAGTACATTAGCCGCCAGGCGGTCTTGGCTAACAGCTTACATCAACCTTGATCCACTGAAACAATGCCGTATCTTTCAGAGAACACATCGGTAGCTCACATGGTTTGCTGTGAGCTCATTGTCATATGTAAATTTGACCACCGTTCCCTTGCTCAGGCCATAGTAGCGAGCAACAGCGTCCGTCTCCAGCATGCGAGGCAACTGGAACATAAAAACATCAATTTCAATCAAGTGATGTAAAGGCATTTTCTGGTAAACTGAGGTAGCTATGCTAAAACTAAGAATCCAAGGGCAAGAAAGCTAATAACAAGGACGCCAATCGCCCGCGAACCTGCCCTCGTTTGCTTCCGAGAGCGACTACAGAGAAGATGCCAGGAAAAAATCGGGTGTGGGCCCTGGAAACTTTGCCACGTGGCAGTAAAAATCAAAGTTGCCATCCACCGTACACTGTAAAATCTGACGGTCAGAATGCGTTTGCTCTGAGGGACTGAAATCCTAATGTTCACTCAATATAAATTGCCAATAACAAATGTGATTAGGCATGTCAAGAGTCGACACAAACATAAAGAACACTGCGGCATCCCCCGCAATGACTATGAAACAAATCATGGGTAGATAAGCATATTTCCAATACAAGATTCTGTTAACTATTTGTAAGGAGCCTGCGATATACATGAAAACACTGCATGGATAGATAACAAACTAGGAACTCCATAATAGATCTTTGTCTAAAGCTGGTGATCTTTCTCATCTGTCTAAAGAACAAATTAGGAATTCTATAGGCTGGAGTCAAATATTTCATCAAATAAGAAAATATTTTGACTGTATACTTCTAACCCACAAGAAAGCCCGCTGCATAGTCATCCCACTTAAGCATACACAACCTGGCTGACCAGCACATTTGCACGGCTAGATTTATTATGTAGTTATATTCGGTATTGTTTCACTGCCAATTATTTTATTCTTGTCGCTAACTTCTATAATTTTTTGTTCTGTTCTCTGCTATAAAACAGACAATATTACAAACCGAAACAAAAACCAGCTGTGAAAAACAGAAAAAAGTCAGCCATTCACAACCACTGATGAAGGATTCCTTGAAAAGTTAAGGATTAGTAATTCTTTTTCGAAATCGGTTTCGAAAAAGAATGAATTCGGTCTTATCCATACGCAAGGAAGGTAATCAAAAAATAAAGATTGGTATTTCGATATATCAATCAAGATATAGGTGGGCTTTAAGTCAAAAGCGTGTACCAAGAAAGCACGTACGGTGTACGATATAAATCCTTCAATGAAATGTACTGAGATATTACTTTTAAATCCAACTCAATACTATTTTAATGGTTAAAAACATATATTTTAGTAATATATTTAGTGATAAATATGACCCACATGCAAAACAAAATACTTGTGTTACTGTGACATTTCTATCTTTCACTCATCATAAGGCGGTTATAATAGTTTTTCGGTTTTTCCACAAAGAACTAAATCTAAACAATGATGCTTTTTATCTAAAGCTTGTGTTATTTTCCTTCAACCTCGACCCGCAAATCATAATGCAGATAGTGGAATATAAATGCAATATTGTACATGCTCTTCTTACTGTAGAGGCCACGGTTGCTTCTCTCAAAATAGAGTTGTATTTTTACAAATAATATATATATGTATACCCAAATGCTAATTTGTATCTGGAATTAATTCTCAAAAATTATACTAGTATAGGAGATTAGAGTTGTACTCATCAAACAGAATCTTTCCACTAAAGATTTGTAAATAGATTTTACTCTTTGTCCACCAAATAAGAGTTGCATTTACTACAGAATCACATAAAAAATGAAGTCATCTACGTCATTATAATCTGGTCCTTAATCACGGAATCACGCTCAACGATGAAGAAATTTCAGCCTCTATAGACAAAAGGAACATGCATGTGTGTACGTGTTCCTTTGGTCAGAATCCTTATTGCCCATGGCCCCCATTGGATTTCATAGGATATCCTAATCTCCCATCTAGTTGTGCATGCTGCCCGTTTCCTTAAGTACAGTCATTGTACTTTCCTTATTATTACTATCTTCATTCTCTGTTTTGGCCCTACTAAAAGAGTCTGCATGATCTAATCCTTAATCCTGATCAAGTATTTTCTCTTAAAACTTACCAGTTGTTCTTCTTGTAATATCCACGTTGAGATATCTTAATACTGGATAGATGAATCTCCACCACAAATTTTGTATTGTCTTAATAATACTCCCTCCTTGCCAAAATGTAGGGCGTATAAGAATTTTTAGAAGTCAAACGATGTAAAGTTTGACCAAGTATGGAGGAAAAAATATCAACATCTAGAATACCAAATCAATATCATTAGATTCCCCACAATGTATATTTTTATATGGTATACATTTGATATGGAAGATGTAGATGCTTTTATCAAAAAAATTGGTCAAAGTTAACATTGTGTGACTTTTTAAAAATCTTATGTGCACTACAATGTGGCAAGGAGTGAGTATAATATATTATAAAGATGTATTTTTCACAACAGCATCACATAATCCACATCAGAAAACAAGAATTATACAGTATTGTGAGCGAGCTATAGATAAATACCTGTGAATCCACCACATTGTACTGCTTCAGCAGCTTGGCCTTTTCTTCTGCAGTCAGCACTTGATGCTTGGGCTTCAGAACATGATTAGTCATGTTCACCAGCAGTTCTGTGATCTATATTGGAGAGCAGAGTGCATAAATTCGAGTATGTAAACTGTAGAATGTTAATATACAGTATAAACCAGCGAAACATCAACTGTGTATGACTCAAGTCATGAAAATTGTGAGCAAGGATTTGAGAAAAATGCATAACTAGCAGAAATATATACATTGTACTCTGATGCTAAGCAGTATGAGTGTACATCATTATGATGAGCATCAATACTGAATAAACAAAATACAAAATTTAAGTTACTCGCTTTTCTTGATGAAATGGCACTATGCATACAAGGTACAACAAAAGGAGAAAGAGCCATCCTTTACTTGCAGAATTTCATTTTGCAATATTATTTTTGACTGTAATTCATTTTGCATTACAATTGCATACAATGTACCATTTCAAGTTTAGAATAGACTATCGATGAATTAAAGGAAACTAACCTGGAATACATCCACTTTAAACTTGAACAGTTCCTTGATAGTGTCTCTAGCCTTAGATCCCATCTTGCTCTGCAATATCAGAATCAGGCAAGACAAGTTGTCTTCTTTGGTTCGGCCAAAGACCTCCCGGATAACTGCGACTCTGATGGGCTCGGGTGGGCAGAACACGATTCGCGCCTGAGTTAACCACATAGTTAAGAGTATATGTGCTACCCCGACACAAATATGGGGAAGGAATTAAATCTCAGGAAAATGGGGGAAGGGATAGGGTGGGGGTGGGGTGGGGGTGGGGGGGGGGGGGGAAGTACCTTGTTGGAGGGGTCGGAGGCGAGGGTGGTGGAGAAGGAGAGGCGCTCGATCTCGGGCGTCTCGGACCACCAGGCGCGGAACTCCGGGAGGGTGCGCGCGAGGTCGGCCTCCGGGACGCTGTACCCGCGGTCCCGCAGCATCTCCAAAGCGGTGCGGCGCGCCAGGAACAGGCGCTGGCTCTCAACGCCACTGAAGTCGACCATGGACGATATGCAGTGGCCTACCTCGGGGGCGGCGTCGTGGTAGTCGTCGACGGCCATTGCGGCGGCGACGTTGGAGGCGGCGGAGCTCTCCGCCGAGTCCATGGTGAGCGATGAATTCTGGGAGGCGATGAATTTCTTTCCTTTTCTGTCTTGGGACTGGGAGGAAATTGGGGGTTTTGGTTGTAGGTGAAAAAGCGAACGAGCCTTCACATTCTCACCCTCACGTGGTAGGACTGCACTGTACCTGCCCTAAAAGATATAGATTCACATATTCTTTGTACCCTAAGAGCATCTCCACCAGCCCACTCCACCAGCCCACTCATAGCGGTCGTGATAGCGATTTGGAGACCGGGAGCGAAAATAGGATCACACCGGCGCGCCCCAAACGGCGCCGGCGCTTTCCCGAGCCCAATAGAAGTGTCGGCAACCCGTGCCGGTCCCTTCGCCAAGGGAGCGAATCGGGCGCGCCGGCGCCTCGCGAGGCGGAAAATTTTGGGCATGGGAGCCGCCTGTCAGTGATTCCAGGGCGCCGCGCGGGATATTTTACCGCCACGACGCCGGGCTCGAAACTCTCCCGCCACGATGCCGCGCGGGAAATTCTCCCGCCACGACACCGCGTGGGATGTTTCCCGCCTTGTCGGCTGTCTATATTATCTCTCCTCCCCGCCATTGCTGCAAAAACCCTAGAAAATAGCACAATGTGGGATTCGTGGGACGAGGTGGTGCTAGAGGCGGCCGTAGAAGTCATGGAGGAAGACCCGCAGCTCGCAGAGTACGAGGCGTGGGAGGAGGCGGCGCTAGCGGCGACCGTAGATGCCTATGTCGCGGACGAGCGGCAGGGCCATGAGGCGGAGCGGCGGGAGAGGAGGAGTGGCGGCTGCGGGAGGCGCGGCGGGAGGCGGAGCGGCGGCAGCGGGAGGAGGAGAACCGGCTGGCGCTCGAGAAGGCGGACCAGGAGGCGCGGCGGCGGGAGGCGCGCCAGCAGAAGGGGTGGGAGGAGCTTGCGCTGCGGCGGTTGCAGCGGGAGGAGACGCATTGTCAGGATGAAGTCTACGAGAGGCCGCGTTTGGCGGAGATGCAGCTCCGGCTACAGAGGCAGGAGTTGGATCACCGTCAACGATGGGAGGAGCTGGAGCAGCTGCTGCGTTAGGAGGCGGTGGCCGCGGATAGAGCCGCCTACTTGATGTTCGTGCCGGAGAGAGCAGCGGGGGATCGATGACGGAGGAGTGATCCGTGCAGTCGACACGTCCGTTGGGAACCCCAAGAGGAAGGTATGATGCGTACAGTAGCAAGTTTTCCCTCAGAAAGAAACCAAGGTTTATCGAACCAGGAGGAGCCAAGAAGCACGTTGAAGGTTGATGGCGGAGGAGTGTAGTGCGGCGCAACACCGGGGATTCCGGCGCCAACGTGGAACCTGCACAACACAATCACGGAACTTTGCCCCAACGTAACGAGCGAGGTTGTCAATTTCACCGGCTTGTCAGTAACAAAGGATTAGATGTATAGTGTGGATGATGATTGTTTGCGAGAAAACAGTAGAACAAGTATTGCAGTAGATTGTATTCGATGTAAAAGAATGGACCGGGGTCCACAGTTCACTAGAGGTGTCTCTCCCATAAGATAAATAGCATGTTCGGTGAACAAATTACAGTTGGGCAATTGACAAAAAGAGAGGGCATGACCATGCACATACATGATATGATGAGTATTGTGAGATTTAATTGGGCATTACGATAAAGTACATAGACCGCTATCCAGCATGCATCTATGCCTAAAAAGTTCACCTTCAGGTTATCATCCGAACCCCTTCCGGTATTAAGTTGCAAACAACGAGACAATTGCATTAAGTATGGTGCGTAATGTAATCAATAACTACATCCTCGGACATAGCATCAATGTTTTATCCCTAGTGGCAACAGACACATCCACAACCTTAGAACTTTACGTCACTTGTCCCGGATTTAATGGAGGCATGAACCCACTATCGAGCATAAATACTCCCTCTTGGAGTTAAGAGTAAAAACTTGGTCGAGCCTCTACTAATAACGGAGAGCATGCAAGATCATAAACAACACATAGGTAATAGATTGATAATCAACATAACATAGTATTCTCTATCCATCGGATCCCAACAAACACAACATATAGCATTACGGATAGATGATCTTGATCATGTTAGGCAGCTCACAAGATCCGACAATGAAGCACATAAGGAGAAGACGACCATCTAGCTACTGCTATGGACCCATAGTCCGGGGGTGAACTACTCACTCATCACTCCGGAGGCGACTATGGCGGTGAAGAGTCCTCCCGGGAGATGATTCCCCTCTCCGGCGGGGTGCCGGAGGTGATCTCCGAATCCCCCGAGATGGGATTGGCGGCGGCGGCGTCTCTGGAAGGTTTTCCGTATCGTGGCTCTCGGTACGGGGGTTTCGCGACGAAGACTATATGTAGGCGGAAGGGCAGGTAAAGGGGCGTCACGAGGGGCCCACACACCAGGGCCGCGCGGCCAAGGCCCAGGCCGCGCCGCCCTGTTGTGGCGGCGCCTCGTGGCCCCACTTCGTAAGTCCTCCGGTCTTCTGGAAGCTTCGTGTAAAAATAGGCCCCTGGGCGTTGATTTCGTCCAATTCGAGAATATTTCCTTACTAGGATTTCGAAACCAAAAACAGCAGAAAACAACAAGCGGCTCTTCGGCATCTCGTTAATAGTTTAGTGTCGGAAAATGCATAAATATGACATAAAGTATGCATAAAACATGTAGATATCATCAATAATGTGGCATGGAACATAAGAAATTATCGATACGTCGGAGACGTATCGGCATCCCCAAGCTTAGTTCCTGCTCGTCCCGAGCGAGTAAACGATAACAAAGATAATTACTGGAGTGACATGCCATCATAACCTTGATCATACTATTGTAAGCATATGTAATGAATGCAGCGATCAAAACAATGGTAATGACATGAGTAAACAAATGAATCGTAAAGCAAAGACTTTTCATGAATAGTACTTTCAAGACAAGCATCAATAAGTCTTGCATAAGAGTTAACTCATAAAGCAATAAATCAAAGTAAAGGTATTGAAGCAACACAAAGGAAGATTAAGTTTCAGCGGTTGCTTTCAACTTATAACATGTATATCTCATGGATATTGTCAATTTAAAGTAATATAACAAGTGCAATATGCAAGTATGTAGGAATCAATGCACAGTTCACATAAGTGTTTGCTTCTTGAGGTGGAGAGAGATAGGTGAACTGACTCAACATAAAAGTAAAAGAAAGGCCCTTCGCAGAGGGAAGCATTGATTGCTATATTTGTGTTAGAGCTTTGGTTTTGAAAACAAGAAACAATTTTGTCAACGGTAGTAATAAAGCACATGTGTTATGTAAATTATATCTTACAAGTTGCAAGCCTCATGCATAGTATACTAATAGTGCCCGCACCTTGTCCCGATTAGCTTGGATTACCGGGATTGTCATCGCAATACACATGTTTTAACCAAGTGTCACAAAGGGGTACCTCTATGCCGCTTTGTACAAAGGTCTAAGGAGAAAGCTCGCATTGGATTTCTCGCTTTTGATTATTCTCAACTTAGACATCCATACCGGGACAACATAGACAACGGATAATGGACTCCTCTTTAATGCATAAGCATGTAGCAACAATTAATGTTCTCATATGAGATTGAGGATATATGTCCAAAACTGAAACTTCCACCATGGATCATGGCTTTAGTTAGCGGCCCAATGTTCTTCTCTAACATTATGCATGCTCTAACCATTAAATGAGTGGTAAATCTCCCTTACTTCGGACAAGACGAACATGCATAGCAACTCACATGATATTCAACAAAGAGTAGTTGATGGCGTCCCCGAGGAACATGGTTATCGCACAACAAGCAACTTAATAAGAGATAAAGTGCATAAGTACATATTCAATACCACAATAGTTTTTAAGCTATTTGTCCCATGAGCTATATATTGCAAAGGTAAAGGATAGAAATTTTAAAGGTAGCACTCAAGCAATTTACTTTGGAATGGCGGAGAAATACCATGTAGTAGGTAGGTATGGTGGACACAAATGGCATAGTGGTTGGCTCAAGGATTTTGGATGCATGAGAAGTATTTCCTCTCGATACAAGGTTTAGGCTAGCAAGGTTATTTGAAACAAACACAAGGATGAACCGGTGCAGCAAAACTCACATAAAAGACATATTGTAAACATTATAAGACTCTACACCGTCTTCCTTGTTGTTCAAACTCAATACTAGAAATTATCTAGACTTTAGAGAGACCAATTATGCAAACCAAATTTTAGCAAGCTCTATGTATTTCTTCATTAATAGGTGCAAAGTATATGATGCAAGAGCTTAAACATGAGCACAACAATTGCCAAGTATCAAATTATTCAAGACATTTTAGAATTACTACATGTAGCATTTCCGATTCCAATCATATAACAATTTAACGAAGAAGATTCGACCTTCGCCATGAATACTATGAGTAAAGCCTAAGGACATATTTGTCCATATGCAACAGCGGAGCGTGTCTCTCTCCCACACAATGAATGCTAGGATCCATTTTATTCAAACAAAACAAAAACAAACCGACGCTCCAAGCAAAGCACATAAGATGTGATGGAATAAAAATATAGTTTCAGGGAGGAACCCGATAATGTTGTCGATGAAGAAGGGGATGCCTTGGGCATCCCCAAGCTTAGACGCTTGAGTCTTCTTAAAATATGCAGGGGTGAACCACCGGGCATCCCCAAGCTTAGAGCTTTCACTCTCCTTGATCATATTGTATCATCTCCCTCTCTTGATCCTTGAAAACTTCCTCCACACCAAACTCAAAACAACTCATTAGAGGGTTAGTGCACAATTAAAATTTACATGTTCGGAGGTGACATAATCATTCTTAACACTTCTGGACATTGCACAAAGCTACTGAAAGTCAATGGAATAGAAAAATCCATCAAGCATAGCAAAACAGGCAATGCGAAATAAAAGGCAGAATCTGTCAAAACAGAACAGTTCGTAAAGACGAATTTTATTGAGGCATCAGACTTGCTCAGATGAAAATGCTCAAATTGAATGAAAGTTGCTTACATATCTGAGGATCACTTACGTAAATTGGCATAATTTTCTGAGTTACCTACAGAGAATTAGGCCCAGATTCGTGACAGCAAAGAAATCTGTTTCTGCGCAGTAATCCAAATCTAGTATGAACCTTACTATCAAAGACTTTACTTGGCACAACAATGCACAAAACTAAGATAAGGAGAGGTTGCTACAGTAGTAACAACTTCCAAGACTCAAATATAATATAAAAGTACTGTAGTAAAAACATGGGTTGTCTCCCATAAGCGCTTTACTTTAACGCCTTTCAGCTAGGCGCAGAAAGTGTATATCAAGTGTTATCAAGAGACGAAGTATCAACATAATAATTTGTTATAATAATAGAATCAAAAGGTAACTTCATTCTCTTTCTAGGGAAGTGTTCCATACCTTTCTTGAGAGGAAATTGATATTTAATATTACCTTCCTTCATATCAATGATAGCTCCAACAGTTCGAAGAAAAGGTCTTCCCAATATAATGGGACAAGATGCATTGCATTCAATATCCAAGACAACAAAATCAACGGGGACATGGTTATTTTTAACGGTAATGCGAACATTATCAACTCTCCCCAAAGGTTTCTTTGTAGAATGATCAGCAAGATTAACATCCAAATAACAATTTTTTAATGGTGGCAAGTCAAGCATATTATAAATCTTCTTAGGCATAACGGAAATACTTGCACCAAGATCACATAAAGCATTACAATCAAAGTCATTGACCTTCATCTTAATGATGGGCTCCCAACCATCCTGTAGCTTCCTAGGAATAGAAGCTTCACGTTCTAGTTTCTCTTCTCTAGCTTTTATGAGAGCATTTGTAATATGTTTTGTGAAAGCCAAATTTATAGCACTAGCATTAGGAATCTTAGCAAGTTTTTGTAAGAACTTTATAAATTCAGAGATGTGACAATCATCAAAATCCAAACCATTATAATCTAAAGCAATGGGATCATCATCCCCAATGTTGGAAAAAATTTCAGCGAGTTTATCACGAGCAGTTTCAGCAGTTTTAGCAGTTTCCGGCAGTTTTGCAGGCTTTGCATTAGAAGTAGTAACATTGCCAACACCAATCCTTTTACCATTATTAGTAGCAGGTGCAGCAACATGTGGAGCATTAGCATTGCTAGTGGTTGTAATAGTCCAAACTTTAGCTATATTATCTTCTTTAGCATTTTCTTCTTTCTCCCACCTAGCACGCAATTAGGCCATCAATCTTATGTTCTCATTAATTCTAACTTGGATGGCATTTGCTGTAGTAACAATTTTATTATTATGATTTTCATTAGGCATAACTTTCGATTTCAAAAGATCAACATCAGCAACAAGACTATCGACTTTAGAAGCAAGTATATCAATTTTCCCAAGCTTTTCTTCAACAGATTTGTTAAAAGCAGTTTGTGTACTAATAAATTCTTTAAGCATAGCTTCAAGTCCAGGGGGGTGTGTTCCTATTATTGTTGTAATAATTCCCATAAGAATTACCATAACCGTTACCATTATTATAAGGATATGGCCTATAGTTATTACTAGAATTGTTCAGATAAGCATTGTTGTTGAAATTATTATTTTTAATGAAGTTTACATCAACATGTTCTTCTTGAGCAACCAATGAAGCTAACGGAACATTATTAGGATCAACATTAGTCCTATCATTCACAAGCATAGACATAATAGCATCAATCTTATCACTCAAGGAAGAGGTTTCTTCAACAGAATTTACCTTCTTACCTTGTGGAGCTCTTTCCGTGTGCCATTCAGAGTAATTTGTCATCATATCATCAAGAAGCTTTGTTGCCGCCCTGATATGTCTCCGACGTATCGATAATTTCTTATGTTCTATGCCATATTATTGATGATACCTACATGTTTTATGCACACTTTATGTCATATTCGTGCATTTTCTGGAACTAACCTATTAACAAGATGCTTTGAAGTGCCGGTTCTGTTTTACTGCTTTTTTGGTTTCAGAAATCCTAGTAACGAAATATTCTCGGAATTGGACGAAACGAAGACCCGAGGGCCTATTTCGCCACGAACCTTCCAGAAGACCGAAGAGCATACGAAGTGGGGCCACGAGGTGGCGACACCACAAGGCGGCGCGGCCAAGGTGGGGCCCGCGCCGCCCTATGGTGTGGGACCCTCGTTAGCCCCCCGACTCTGCCCTTCCGCCTACTTAAAGCCTCCGTCGCGAAACCCCTGATGCGAAAAACCACGATACGGAAAACCTTACTGAGACGCCGCCGCCGCCGATCCCATCTCGGGGGATTCCGGAGATCTCCTCCGGCACCCTGTCGGAGAGGGGATTCATCTTCCGGAGGACTCTACACCGCCATGGTCGCCTCCGGAGTGATGAGTGAGTAGTTCACCCCTGGACTATGGGTCCATAGCGGTAGCTAGATGGTTGTCTTCTCCTCATTGTGCTTCATTGTTGGATCTTGTGAGCTGCCTAACATGATCAAGATCATCTATCCGTAATACTCTATGTTGTGTTTGTCGGGATCCGATGGATAGAGAATACCATGTTATGTTAATTATCAAGTTATTACATATGTGCTGTTTATGATCTTGCATGCTCTCCGTTACTAGTAGAGGCTGCTGCCAAGTTTTTGCTTTTAACTCCAAGAGGGAGTATTTATGCTCGATAGTGGGTTCATGCCTGCATTGACACCAGGACGAGTGACGAGAAAGTTCTAAGGTTGTCTTTGTCTTGTTGCCACTAGGGATAAAACATTGGCGCTATGTCCAGAGGATGTAGTTGTTGATTACATTACGCACCATACTTAATGCAATTGTCCGTTGCTTTGCAACTTAATACTTGAAGGGGTTCGGACGATAACCTCGAAGGTGGACTTTTAGGCATAGATGCGGTTGGATGGCGGTCTATGTACTTTGTCGTAATGCCCAATTAAATCTCACTATACTTATCATGCCATGTATGTGCATTGTTATGCCCTCTCTATTTGTCAATTGCCCGACTGTAATTTGTTCACCCAACATGCTTTTATCTTATGGGAGAGACACCTCTAGTGAGCTGTGGACCCCGGTCCATTCTTTTAATACTGAAATACAAATCTGTTGCAATACTTGTTTTTACCTGTTTTCTCTGCAAACAATCATCTTCCACACAATACGGTTAACCCTTTGTTACGAGCAAGCCGGTGAGATTGACAACCTCATCTGTTTCGTTGGGGCAAAGTACTTTGGTTGTGTTGTGCGAGGTTCCACGTTGGCGCCGGAATCTACGGTGTTGCGTCGCACTACATCCCGCCGCCATCAACCTTCAACGTGCTTCTTGACTCCTACTTGGTTCGATTAAACCTTGGTTTCTTACTGAGGAAACTTGCCGCTGTGCGCATCACACCTTCCTCTTGGGGTTCCCAACGGACGTGTCAACTACACGCATCAAGCAAATTTACGGCGCCGTTGCGGGGAGATCAAGACACGCCGCAAGGGGAGTCTCCACTTCCCAATCTCTTTACTTTGTTTTTGTCTTGCTTTATTTTATTTACTACTTTGTTTGCTGCATTATATCAAAACACAAAAAAATTAGTTGCTAGTTTACTTTATTTCTTGTCTTGTTTGCTATATCAAAAACACAAAAAAATTAGTTTACTTGCATTTACTTTATCTAGTTTGTTTTATTTACTATTGCTAAAATGGCCAACCCTGAAAATACTAGGTTGTGTGACTTCACTAGCACAAATAATAATGATTTCTTATGCACACCTATTGCTCCACCTGCTACTACAGCAGAATTCTTTGAAATTAAACCTCGCTTTACTTAATCTTGTCATGAGAGAGCAATTTTCCGGTGTTAGTTCGATGATGCTTGCTGCCCATCTCAATAATTTTGTTGAACTATGTGAAATGAAAAAATATAAAGATGTAGATGGTGACATTATAAAATTAAAATTGTTCCCTTTCTCATTAAGAGGAAGAGCTAAAGATTGGTTGCTATCTCTGCCTAAGAATAGTATTGATTCATGGACTAAATGCAAGGATGCTTTTATTGGTAGATATTATCCCCCTGCTAAAATTATATCTTTGAGGAGTAGCATAATGAATTTTAAACAATTGGATAATGAACATGTTGCTCAAGCTTGGGAAAGAATGAAATCTCTAGTTAAAAATTGCCCAACCCATGGATCGACTACTTGGATGATCATCCAAACCTTCTATGCGGGACTAAATTTTTCTTCGCGGAATTTATTGGATTCAGCTGCTGGAGGTACCTTTATGTCCATCACTCTTGGTGAAGCAACAAAGCTTCTTGATAATATGATGGTTAATTACTCTGAATGGCACACGGAAAGAGCTCCACAAGGTAAGAAGGTAAATTCTGTTGAAGAATCCTCTTCCTTGAATGATAAGGTTGATGCTATTATGTCCATGCTTGCAAATGATAGGACTAATGTTGATCCTAATAATGTTCCATTAGCTTCATTGGTTGCCCAAGAAGAACATGTTGATGTAAACTTCATTAAAAATAATAATTTCAACAACAATGCTTATCGGAATAATTCTAGTAATAACTATAGGCCATATCCTTATAATAATGGTAACGGTTATGCTAATTCTTATGGGAATTCTTACAACAATAATAGGAATACACCCCCTGGACTTGAGGCCATGCTTAAAGAATTTATTAGTACACAAACTCGCCTTTAACAAATCCGTTGAGGAAAAGCTCAATAAAATTGATATTCTTGCTTCTAGAGTTGATAGTCTTGCCTCTGATGTTGATCTTTTGAAATCGAAAGTTATGCCTAATAGGGATATTGAAAATAAAATTGTTACTACAGCAAATGCCATCCAAGTTAGAATTAATGAGAATATAAGATTAATGGCTGAACTGCGTGCTAGGTGGGATAGAGAAGAAAATGAAAAACTAGCTAAAAAGGAAAATGTAGCTAAAGTTTGGACTATTACCACCACTAGCAATGCTAATGATTCATATGTTGCTGCACCTCCTACTATCAATGGTAAAATAATTGGTGTTGGCAATGCTTCCACTCCTAGTGCAAAGCGCGCAAAATTACCTGAAACTGCTAAAACTGCTGAAACTGCTTGTGATAAAACTGCTGAAATTTTTTCCAACCTTGGGGATGATAATCCCATTGCTTTAGATTGTAATGATTTAGATTTTGATGATTGCCACATCTCTGAAGTTATAAAGTTCTTGCAAAAACTTGCTAAGAGTCCCAATGCTAGCGCTGTAAACTTGGCTTTCACAAAACATATTACAAATGCTCTCATAAAAGCTAGAGAAGAGAAACTAAAACTTGAAACTTCTATTCCTAGAAAGCTAGAGGATGGTTGGGAGCCCATCATTAAAATGAGAGTCAAAGATTTTGATTGTAATGCTTTATGTGATCTTGGTGCAAGTATTTCTGTTATGCCTAAGAAAGTCTATGATATGCTTGACTTGCCACCATTGAAGAATTGTTATTTGGATGTTAATGTCGCTGATAATGCTAAAAAGAAACCTTTGGGGAAAGTTGATAATGTTCATATTATGGTTAACAATAACCTTGTCCCCGTTGATTTTGTTGTCTTGGATATTGAATGCAATGCATCTTGCCCCATTATATTGGGAAGACCTTTTCTTCGAACCGTTGGTGCCACTATTGATATGAAGGAAGGTAATATTAAATATCAATTTCCTCTCAAAAAAGGTATGGAACACTTCCCTAGAAAGAGAATGAAGTTACCTTATGATTCTATTATTAGAACAAATTATGATGTCAATGCTCCATCTCGCGATAACACTTGAGATACACTTTCTGCGCCTAGCTGAAAGGCGTTAAAGAAAAGCGCTTATGGGAGACAACCCATGTTTTTACTACAATATTTTTGTTTTATATTTGTGTCTTGGAAGTTGTTTACTACTGTAGCAACCTCTCCTTATCTTAGTTTTGAGTTTTGTTGTGCCAAGTAAAGTCTTTGATAGTAAAGTAAGTACTAGATTTGGATTACTGCGCAGTTCCAGATTTCTTTGCTGTCACGAATCTGGGTCTACCTCCCTGTAGGTAGCTCAGAAAATTAAGCCAATTTACGTGCATGATCCCCCGATATGTACGCAACTTTCATTCAATTTGAGCATTTTCATTTGAGCAAGTCTGGTGGCCTAATAAAATCCATCTTTACGGACTGTTCGTTTTGACAGATTCTGCCTTTTATTTCGCATTGCCTCTTTTGCTATGTTGGATGAATTTCTTTGATCCATTAATGTCCAGTAGCTTTATGCAATGTCCAGAAGTGTTAAGAATGATTGTGTCACCTCTGAACATGTGAATTTTTATTATGCACTAACCCTCTAATGAGTTGTTTCGAGTTTGGTGTGGAGGAAGTTTTCAAGGATCAAGAGAGGAGTATGATGCAATATGATCAAGGAGAGTGAAAGCTCTAAGCTTGGGGATGCCCCGGTGGTTCACCCCTGCATATTTTAAGAAGACTCAAGCGTCTAAGCTTGGGGATGCCCAAGGCATCCCCTTCTTCATCGACAACATTATCAGGTTCCTCCCCGAAACTATATTTTTATTCCGTCACATCTTATGTACTTTGCTTGGAGCGTCGGTTTGTTTTTGTTTTTTTTGTTTTGTTTGAATAAAATGGATCCTAGCATTCACTTTATGGGAGAGAGACACGCTCCGCTGTAGCATATGGACAAATATGTCCTTAGGCTCTACTCATAGTATTCATGGCGAAGTTTCTTCTTCGTTAAATTGTTATATGGTTGGAATTGGAAAATGCTACATGTAGTAATTCTAAAATGTCTTGGATAATTTGATACTTGGCAATTGTTGTGCTCATGTTTAAGCTCTTGCATCATATACTTTGCACCCATTAATGAAGAAATACTTAGAGCTTGCTAATTTGGTTTGCATATTTGGTTTCTCTAGAGTCTAGATAACATCTAGTATTGAGTTTTGAACAACAAGGAAGACGGTGTAGAGTCTTATAATGTTTACAATATGTCTTTTATGTGAGTTTTGCTGTACCGTTCATCCTTGTGTTTGTTTCAAATAACCTTGCTAGCCTAAACCTTGTATCGAGAGGGAATACTTCTCATGCATCCAAAATACTTGAGCCAACCGCTATGCCATTTGTGTCCACCATACCTACCTACTACATGGTATTTATCCGCCATTCCAAAGTAAATTGCTTGAGTGCTACCTTTAAAATTCCATCATTCACCTTTGCAATATATAGCTCATGGGACAAATAGCTTAAAAACTATTGTGGTATTGAATATGTACTTATGCACTTTATCTCTTATTAAGTTGCTTGTTGTGCGATAACCATGTTTCGGGGACGCCATCAACTATTCTTTGTTGAATATCATGTGAGTTGCTATGCATGTCCGTCTTGTCCGAAGTAAGAGAGATCTACCACCTTTATGGTTGGAGCATGCATATTGTTAGAGAAGAACTTTGGGCCGCTAACTAAAGCCATGATTCATGGTGGAAGTTTCAGTCTTGGACATATATCCTCAATCTCATATGAGAATAATAATTGTTGCCACATGCTTATGCATTAAAGAGGAGTCCATTATCTATTGTCCATGTTGTCCCGGTATGGATGTCTAAGTTGAGAATAATCAAAAGCGAGAAATCCAAAATGCGAGCTTTCTCCTTAGACCTTTGTACGAGCGGCATGGAGGTACCCCATTGTGACACTTGGTTAAAACATGTGCATTGCAAAGATCCGGTAGTCCAAGCTAATTAGGACAAGGTGCGGGCACTATTAGTATACTATGCATGAGACTTGCAACTTGTAAGATATAACTTTCATAACTCATATGCTTTATTACTACCATTGACAAAATTGTTTCATATTTTCAAAATAAAAGCTCTAGCACAAATATAGCAATCGATGCTTTCCTCTTTGAAGGACCATTCTTTTTACTTTTATGTTGAGTCAGTTCACCTATCTCTCTCCACCTCAAGAAGCAAACACTTGTGTGAACTGTGCATTGATTCCTACATACTTGCATATTGTACTTGTTATATTACTCTATGTTGACAATTATCCATGAGATATACATGTTACAAGTTGAAAGCAACCGCTGAAACTTAATCTTCCTTTGTGTTGCTTCAATACCTTTACTTTGATTTATTGCTTTATGAGTTAACTCTTATGCAAGACTTATTAATACTTGTCTTGAAGTACTATTCATGAAAAGTCTTTGCTTTATGATTCACTTGTTTACTCATGTCATTACCATTGTTTTGATCGCTGCATTCACTACATATGTTTACAAATAGTATGATCAAGGTTATGATGGCATATCACTTCAGAAATTATCTTTGTTATCGTTTTACCTGCTCGGGACGAGCGTAACTAAGCTTGGGGATGCTTGATACGTCTCCGACGTATCGATAATTTCTTATGTTCTATGCCATATTATTGATGATACCTACATGTTTTATGCACACTTTATGTCATATTCGTGCATTTTCTGGAACTAACCTATTAACAAGATGCCGAAGTGCCAGTTCCTCGTTTTCTCGCTGTTTTTGGTTTCGAAATCCTAGTAACGAAATATTCTCGGAATTGGACGAAACGAAGACCCAGGGGCCTATTTCGCCACGAACCTTCCAGAAGACCGAAGAGCATACAAAGTGGGGCCACGAGGTGGCGACACCACAAGGCGGCGCGGCCAAGGGGGGGCCCGCGCCGTCCTATGGTGTGGGCCCCTCGTTAGCCCCCCGACTCTGCCCTTCCGCCTACTTAAAGCCTCCGTCGCGAAACCCCTGATGCGAAAAACCATGATACGGAAAACCTTACTGAGACGCCGCCGCCGATCCCATCTCGGGGGATTCTCGGAGATCTCCTCCGGCACCCCGCCGGAGAGGGGATTCATCTCCCGGAGGACTCTACACCGCCATGGTCGCCTCCGGAGTGATGAGTGAGTAGTTCACCCCCGGACTATGGGTCCATAGCAGTAGCTAGATGGTTGTCTTCTCCTCATTGTGCTTCATTGTTGGATCTTGTGAGCTGCCTAACATGATCAAGATCATCTATCTCGTAATACTCTATGTTGTGTTTGTCGGGATCCGATGGATAGAGAATACCATGTTATGTTAATTATCAAGTTATTACATATGTGTTGTTTATGATCTTGCATGCTCTCCGTTACTAGTAGAGGCTCTGGCCAAGTTTTTGCTTTTAACTCCAAGAGGGAGTATTTATGCTCGATAGTGGGTTCATGCCTGCATTGACACCTGGGACAGTGACAGAAAGTTCTAAGTGTGATGACCCAGCGTACCACTGCATGGTGTAGTACACAAGTCGTTGACATAACACAAGTGAAACACCGTTCCACCCATATTACATCTCTCAGAGTGGTACAACAGAAACATATGCGAGTCCAAGGTATGTCTATAGAAGTACACACGAACGGTTTACATAAGATCCACACAACCTCCTACTTTACGAGTGAGGTAAAACTGCAAATAAAGCTCCGGAAGAACGACTCGTAATCTATCTTATTGCTAACTCAAGTTCAAGAGCTACTTGGCTTGCTATAGAAATCTAGCTACTTCGAGTGCTATGATTAGGGAAAGGTTCCCTTCTATTACTAGTCTAGGTTTCCCTTATAGCTGATACGAGTTGACTCCATTGACTTCTTTGATTGGATTCTTCATCTCGTTGCGCTTGACTCCTTTGTCTTCGAGTTCCACTGTAGTTTCTCCTTCGGTGCCTTGCTCTAAGAAGGGGTTCAAACGAGATAGAATGAGTACGAGCGTACTCGACAAGTTCATATTAGGAAATATGTGTATCATGCA
>NC_061510.1:244545548-244629915 GCF_022539505.1 Lolium rigidum | reverse complement strand
CGTACCACGGCATGGTGTAGTACACAAGTCGTTGACATAACACAAGTGAAACACCGTTCCACCCATATTACATCTCTCAGAGTGGTACAACAGAAACATATGCGAGTCCAAGGTATGTCTATAGAAGTACACACGAACAGTTTACATAAGATCCACACAACCTCCTACTTTACGAGTGAGGTAAAACTTCAAATAAAGCTCCGTGAAGAACGACTCGTAATCTATCTTATTGCTAACTCAAGTTCAAGAGCTACTTGGCTTGCTATAGAAATCTAGCTACTTCGGTGCTATGATTAGGGAAAGGTTCCCTTCTATTACTAGTCTAGGTTTCCCTTATAGCTGATGCGTAAGTTGACTCCATTGACTTCTTTGATTGGATTCTTCATCTCGTTGCAGCTTGACTCCTTTGTCTTCGAGTTCCACGGTAGTTTCTCCTTCGGTGCCTTGCTCTAAGAAGGGGGTTCAAACGAGATAGAATGAGTACGAGCGTACTCAGCAAGTTCATATTAGGAAATATGTGTATCATGCACTAGCTACAGCCATAGACCAGAAAGTCATAGGCCAATGCAAGTTTTCATAATCATTTCTTCAAAAGGTTTATTTTATTCTGAAAACTATGCCCGTCGCCTTCACAGTGCTGACCAGAACTTCGTGGAGTTCCTTTCCTCGCCGCGTTCGCAGCTCCCTTCCCGAACAGGGAGTGACAGCCACAATTCGATATCCTCTCGCAGAGGTGCGTTACTTTTCCCATAAGAGACCTTATCCTTGTTGCCAACCGGCTATAGACTCCGTCCACACTTCCTTTGGTGTGAGGCCAGGTGTAAGATCCAAGCCCACACCGCCTTCTCCGCGACTGCAAACCCACCCTTTTGTCCGACCCTACACCTCCAGTAGACTTCCCCCGATAATACGGCTTTACTCATGGTGTACTCCGGACAATCCTTCATAGATCGGAAGAGATTAACATCACCAATGGATGGGGATTTAAAAGGATTTCCCAACCTATTGCGGCAGTAGCCTCAAGCACCCCACCGTCTCTCCGATCCGTTGGCGTGCGTAAGGGAAAAGATACGGCTGGCTTCCCTGCAGCCATTATAGATCTCATGGTCAACGCGGTTTGTACGGCGCTAGAATCACCGGACGGCATTGGTAATTTAATCCTAGGGTGATATAACCCATTGCAATGGAACCTCCACCATATCAACACATACCATGGTTCCATTGCCCACCACATAGTCATATTCATAATTGTAAAATAATATTTGCTTTTCAATGCATGAGTGATAAGTATAGTACTTTGCATATAGTTTGATAAAAATAATCAAATGACATGAGCAAGCGATGAACTTGCCTTTCTTGACCGCAAGATTATACAGCAAAAGCTTCGATACGTGAGAACTCCAAATGCTGAAATACCATCATCGTCCGGTAAGGACAATGTTTAAAAGAAACTAGCAAAGATGCTATAATGCATAGTATGAGATGCAATCGTCCCGAGCGTAACCTAACCTCGATGATTTAGGATGGATGAGTTGTTAAGATTTCTTTACGGTTGGTTGCACTTTTAGAATGGTTCTCAAACAAGGTTCTTATTAGGGTTTGGTTATATTAGCATCATAATCTAAGTGATATAAGACATCATAACAATCATACACATAAAGAATAGTGATGGAATAATATGTAAAGAACAGATTGTCAATTTTAAGTTCTATAGAACATGGTTGATGATTACTTGTATTATACTTCAAAAGAATAACTTTTGAAGAACATGTTAATTAAGAATTAATGAGTATTTCAAAGAAGGATTGGGGCTTCTAAGGTTTGATTAACATTTGTACTTCAAAAGAATAACTTTTGAAGAACAGGTTAAAATAAGAATATGAACTACTTATAAATAGGAGCTAAGTGTCTATTAGGATCGTTTACTAATAGGAACTGGTTGGTGCTTAAATAGAAGTGATCTACATGTAGACAAGTATTAGTAGATTTATTACTATGGTTTCTCCTAAGCATCATATCAAAGGATGGTTATCAAGGTGGTTGCTATGAGTTAGAGTTTACTATGACTTCATATTTGCTTTACCAAATAATCTCTAATAGTTTCTAAGCTAAGTGGTTTTATCATTTCCTAAGTAGGGTTTAGTTGGATAGGAACATGTGATGTGATTTGCTATACAAAGTTGATACTAGGGTTTATCATTATGGTGCTACTAGGGTTTGATGATTGAGGTTGATCTTAATGGTATGGTATAGAGTAATAGGATCAATGGTACTAATTCAATGGTAACAAGTTAGGGTTTATATCTAGGTGGCACTAGTGAATCATATAGGTTTAAACTAAGTATATGGAACATGAAATGACAATCTCATGTGACTTGGTTTTATGCTAGTGGATCATAAGCATGCATCCCATTGTTGCTTATTAGGGTTCTATATGTCAAGTAAATCTTACATGATCACATGAAATAATGGGATCCATGTCTTACTCAAATTGAAACTAGGGTTTCTAAATTATGGTACAACTCCTAAAATGATGATTGGAAATATAGGTGTGGTAACTAATTACTTTGAAGCATAATTAATAATGGTTTGACATTTTATTAACTTCCACAAGAATTAATAATTAGGGTAACTCCTAATTAAGTTTAATTCAGAGATAAGGGTTTAACAATTATTACTAGGTTTTAAAAATAATAACTTGCAAATCAAAATTATTTAAGTTCACAATATTTAAGTTACTAAATTAATATTGATTTTTAGTATTTTCTTGATTTATTATTATTTAAGAAAATAGTAACTTAGAGTTTTCAAATTAGGGTTTATGAATTACCATTGATAATTAAGTTAATACAAATATGATAAATAAAATTAATCTAAACATTTTACTTAGTTACTGAATAGTTAAAATTTAATTTTTGAAGCTTCACTAATTATTGAATTCAAATTGTATTTTAAATAATTGAAATGGCATAATTAATAAGGTTAAAAATAAGTGAATTTTTATTTTGACACACATTTTTGTTTTATATTTTATTTGAGTAGAGTTTATTTTTGTGAGCAGTTTGATATATTATTCATATTTTTCTGAGTTGAAATGAATTTTATACAATTTTGCAAAGTTTCAGTGATTTTCTAGAATTTGAAATAAAGCAAAATGCTAAATGTACCGGTTCATACCTAGCCACTATGACTGACGAGTGGGGCCGTTGACTAGGTCAGTTGCCACGATGGCAACGACCAGTCAACATGCATCTGGGACCCCACCGCCACGTCAGCCTACGACGACGGCTTGACGCCGGCGGCCGCAGACGACGGCGCCGCCGATTTAGGGTTCCGGGACGCTCCAATAGGTTTTTCTGGACCTCCTCGACATTCTGAACTCGATGGTGATGATGCCTTTCCGAAATGACCATCGGAGCTAGCTCCGACGAGGACTACCGCGGCCATGAACTCCGGTGAGATATCGAAATACGGCTACGGTTGATGCCAGGAAACGAAAGTGGGCTCTAAAGATGCGGAATCTCACCGTGATGCTCAAGGTGTGGTCGGAGACGACGATGAATGCCGGAGTTGAGCTTGATTTGACCATTGCCGGCGATGTACTGAGAAAGGGAACGGTGAAATTGGATTGATCCCGAGCTCCCTTGACGCTCCGCTCCTCCAGGATGCTCTACGCGGCCCGGCGCTTCCAACGAGCCACCGCACGGACTCGGGATGCTCTCAATCGACGTGTGCCATGGAGGTCGCCGGCGACGTAGACTTGCAGCTAGAGGAAGAATTAGGAAACGAGGGAGGATAAGGATGGGAGTCTAGGGTTTCTCGAGCCGTGGTGATCTCTCCGACCTATTTATAGCTCCAAGCACGGTCTGGTTCGACGGCGATGCTTGGCGGTGAGCGTCCAGGATGCGGCGGTGTTCCAGTTAGGGTTTTCGGGCGGGAATCTTGATAATCCTACTGGCAACGGATTCCAAAGTCATGCGGTCGAGCTCTGGGACGTCTGACGAGGTCCGGGCTGTTCTTATCGACATCGAGGACGTGGCCGAGGCTTCACCTCTGCGCTGTCGTCGCCGAGGAAGAAGAAGAAGGTGGCTTTCTTCTTCGCACGATTCTTAAAGACTCCGAAACGGTATTTGGTTCGGGCTGGGCTTGTTCTGGGCTAGTTCCTGGGCTGCTACTGGGCTGCTGAGGCCTGCTTCGGTGGACAGGTAAGCCCCTCTCTCTCTTTTCTATTTCTGTTTTATTTTCTGTTTTGATTTCCTGGTTTCTATTTGTTATTTGGATTCAAATTTGAATTCTGGTTTTGCTTTGCAGGTTCTAAAACATTTGAATATCAATATAACTTGAAACAATGCTCACTGTATAATTTTGTGGTTTAAACAAATATTTAGTTTAGGATTTAATTGATATCTTGTGAGGCTTGAGTAAAATATAAATGGTTTAGTTATTTATTTCAATTCCCTTTTTAATTTAGGAACCAAATCCATTTAAATGGTTTGAAATTTAGAACATGTGAATAGTAAAAATATTATTAGGTTAAACTAGTGTGCTTAACAATATTGATTGTTCATATCTATTTTAATTAAGGTTGAAGTTTCAATTAAATGGTGTTGTGAATAGAATGAGTTTATGATTTCATGTGGGTTCTTAGGGTTTAAGAAGATGATTGGATAAACTCTATCATTACTAATCTTGCTTAGGAACTTCTAACTTGGATTATACTGGTGATCCATGATACACAAGTTATGGCATATTATTTTATGTAGATTGGTTCCATATGACAAGGTTTATGGTTTTGGGAATACTTCACTAATTGAAGTATTAAAGAGGCATGAGGCATGGCAGGGTTCTACTTATAATTCAAAGGGATACTTGGATTGGTATTTAAATGTGGTCTAGGATTTTAGTAGTGATTACCAAGGTGATACACAACTAGGATTAGAATATAAGCATAAGCTAGGTTATGCTAAATTGGCTAGGGTTACTCCTCCATACAAGGCATGAGGTTTGGTCTGGGGTTAACTACTAGTGATATACTTATTATTCTATGTGATGGATGATATCTATTAATCATATGGGGTTAACTTATCATTTATATCTACAAGGTATAATCATGCATTAGACCAGATCCACTCATTCCTCACTAATCCCTCTTTAATATTCCTCTCATCACACTCATCCTAGATTCTTAGGGTTTATAATAAATACCAAGTTGTGATGATTATAGAATTGGTTTGCTAAGGTATTGTTATTGAAATAGGGTTCTCACTTCTAAGATCAAATATTGACTTGAACAACTAGGATTAGTATTTCTATAATATTCTTGTATGAACATGGCTATGGTTAGTATTATAACTTCTCTCACTTCTCAATGTCTTGGAATATCCTAAGATCCTACTCAAGAGATGATGATATGATCCTCTAAATATATGGTTTGCCTAGGAATTCTACCTTGCAATCTTATGTAGCTTATTCTTCAGGAATTCTGATAAACTTGCATCTTGTGGTATGCCTCCACCTCCTAGCTTCTTCATCTTGATCCTAGCTAATTCACATGGAAGGTCTCAAGTGTTGGGTTTCCTTGTAGCATGGTACAAGGTGTCCAAATGGATGAAGGGTGTGGCTCTATTTATAGGCTTGGGCAAGCTCTAATGTCATGACACATAGGTGGTGACTCTTGTGTTGGTTAGATGAGTAAGGTGCTTGGTTGTCATGCCCTCATCCATAGCAATCCCTTGAGCATGAGGTGGCATAGCTTGGAAAGCAAGTCATGTAGATATTTTCATCCCATGTGGCATAGATCATTATCCTCTCCTATGATTTATTTTTGGATAGCCAAGTGGCATTTGCTACTAAATATCTTGTGGATGGTTTTATTATTGTGGATGAGTCACTATATTATATTTGATTGGATTTATATTATAATATTGGTGAAAAGGTTAATGTTGAGGGTTATTTCTCAAGTTTGGATAGTTGGTGTTTGATTTCACCAAGGCATGATCATATGAGTTTCAAAATACTCATAGTTAATTTTATTCAAATGGTTTGGACTATAATTTGTAATGTAAATGGACTTAGTTTTATGATATTCCATGTATTTAATAAGTTATGATTTAAATAAGAATGTGGGGCTTTTATGCACTTTAGACCCCGTGGTTTACCTTATTTATAAGTGAATTTAATTTACACACAAAGGTAGTTGCTAACTTTTAAGTGTTAATAAGTTAGAGTTTGATTCTTAAAGAATGTGTTGTTATAAATCTAATTCCATTTGATCTAATCCATAGACCAAATCATCTCTACCCAAAACAAGGTTTAGCAAAGATCACAGTGAAGTTTATAGCGCTTGACTTGATGATCTACTTCAATTCCAGCAAGTCAAGTGAAACTTCAGTTATCGTGGTAAGTTTTTATTTGAAAGCGCGAAAATTCCCCGGATTTTCTATGCATGAATGCAATGCACACTTTGGTGTTCTCTCATTTTGTTGCCTCTAAACCCGGGATATTACAGCCTCTCCCCTTAAACTGAACTTCGTCCCGAAGTTCGAACGCTCTCATGTTTCGGAATGTTGAAATGTCTTGAACAGATCACCATCCTTCAACTCCATGGTGATCACACTAGATATAGTTGAATATATCCCTTGTCCAGATCCTTCTGGAAGTCTTCTGATGTTTGGCACTGATACTTTCTTCAATTCTATGATTTCTTCCAACACTCTAAGCTTCTAGTCTTACTCTTCAAAGATCCTTGGTTTAGGACATCTTATTGTGTTAATGGGCTTTACTAATGGTTGTGGTGTCATCTACTTATTTGGGTACTCAAAGTTTGGTTCTACCAGCTGCGGTAATCCAGCTGCGGTGTCATATGGCACTACGATTTACCAGCTGTGATACTCAAACCTTAATTGTAAAAAATTTATTTAAGGTAGAGTATTGTTTTCCCTTATTACCATAACGAAAGTAATGGTACTTGGTAAGGTGTTTACAATAGGCATGGTGCTGGTTGTTTATTCCTACGAATGGATTAGACTCATTTAGTCCATCCCATCATGGCTTCTAGTCTATACTAGTTATCTTCCTTTTGGTTTCTTTAGGTTCCATGAAAGGAATCTTTCTAATAATCATTAGTTTTGGTATGGTCAAACTCCTTCGTATAGTATCTTCTTAGGCTTTGATTGTTCTCCGATATCTTCTTCCTCCAACTTCATTATCGAAGACTTACTTAAGTTCTCTTGGTTTCGAGTAATTAAAATTACCCACTCAAGTTAAGGTCTAACCCTTACTTCCTCGAGATATGAACCTTGGCTTCTGGTCTGACAACCTCCTGAGAGTACTTTTATAGGGGTAGTTCCCAACAACCTTATCAAAATAAGATCGGACTTCCTCTCGGCTCGTACCTTCTTCCCGGTCCATCATACTCCAAATATTATATCTTAATACTTCTCATTCAACCTTCCTCTCCCCCTTGGAGTTTACTAATGATCTTCCAACTTCCTTTCTTCTAATCATTAAACTCCAAGGTTAGGTAGTTGGTTTAAGTCCGGTTCATATTTTGTACCTTTCTAAAGTCTCACGAAAATTCTTTGCGGTGTATCCACACAGTTGTGAGTTTCCGATGCGAATCCTCCGACTAAATATTTATTAGCTATGGAATACCAACTGTGAAATACTAGTCGCGGAATCCCCTTTTCTTTTAGGGTAAAAAAAAATGTTCGAAGTCTGTGGGCTATCCGGTACCAAATTGCAGACTACCTAGTACCGGATGTGGCTTATTGGATACCAGCTGTGGCTATGTTATGGTTCTAGTCAATATCTACTTACCAGCTGTGGCTACTTATATAATTTTAGTTAAGATATACCTCACTTTACATTCTTTCTCTTCATGGTTATCCTATATCAGCTGCGGTCTTATTATACCAGCTACGACTTCACTTGTCTATTTTTCCTTCTTCCAGGGTTTGTTTTGCAAGAAAACCACTTGTTGATACTATAAAAATAGTATTGTAAGTGACTTCACTTGCATTCCCTTCTTCCAGAATGAATAGGGCTCCACTTCTACTGCTCCATATTCACTATTTTCTCACTTTCATGGTACTTCCATGTTGAAGTACTCCTTGATTAAGGATAGAAGTGAGTTTCGATTGGTCCTTCATTTGGAGTATTGTGGTTACTTCCCACAACTTTACTTCCTTCTTTTAGTGAACCTTCATCTTGACTTCAAAATCTTCAGAATTCGTCACTTCCTCACACGAATACCTTTACCCTCTAGACCTATAACATCAAGTAAGAGCTTGATATTGCAACATGCATTTGCATATCAAGGTCAAACTTCATGTATGGATCTAGTCAAACAATGAAAATCCAATAAAATCCAAGAAAATCCAGCTTTGTGCTTATAATACACATCCTTATATGCCTGAATACAATAGTTGGGTAAGACATCCCTAAACATCAGGATCAGATGTGTAGTATATAACACCACATAAGATAGGTTTAGGTTGTGATACTTAGCACAAATACGTGAATTTCTACTATTTGTCTCAACATTTGTCTTAATTGCACATTTGCAATGAGACAATCTTGAAACAAAATGGCCTGGGATAGTTGAAGTTAACCTAGTTTTCTTTGGAAGTACTAACAAAATAGTATACCAAATATATGTGCTATTGATAACTACTTCCTATAATACAATTAGATCTAACATGTCTACTCTAAACACATGATTGTTTAGAATATACCACCTATAACTCTAGGATTTCTCTATGTGTTATGCTCTAAATAAGCCTTCTTTAAATTAAGGACTATGATTCTAACATACTTGATACAGTTTCCAGGATTTTAAGGCCTAAGCTTTCGAACTATTCCCTAAATCCTTACTCCTTATCATTCTTTTGTTATCGTACTTATGATGTTCTACTCCATCATACCATGATTCTCAAGTGAATCATATATGATTACCAACTTTACCATGAAAAGTAGAGTTGCATAACTCTTATCACTCTTCCTTACCTCCTATGATTGACTCATCCTAGACATATACTACCTTATATAACTTACTCCCTTACTTAACATCAGTCATTTGACATTTTTAATGACTCTTACTTAACTATAACTTGCATTGGTATACTTCTTCCAATAGGATATCTACCTTATGGTTGTATCCTCTCTTTGGACTACCATGTATTGTATACCAACCGTGGTCTACTACCACCCATTATCTTAAGCTTCAATGGTGTTCTAATTATTTGGAATGAAGCAAGATAACTAATTAACCTTATTTAAGAAATATAGATAAGAAAGATTGACTCAAGTATGTCAGGATTATTCTCAAGTGAATACCCATCTCAAGTCAAAATAATAGTTGGTTTAACTAAGACAACTTCCTATAGACACTACCAAACCTATAGGTCTCCTTTAAAGGGTTTTAATCCTAGGGTCAAAGCATTTGCTCTGATACCAACTTGTGATGACCCAGACGTACCACCGCATGGTGTAGTACACAAGTCGTTGACATAACACAAGTGAAACACCGTTCCACCCATATTACATCTCTCGAGTGGTACAACGAAACATATGCGAGTCCAAGGTATGTCTATAGAAGTACACACGAACAGCTTTACATAAGATCCACACAACCTCCTACTTTACAGTGAGGTAAAACTGCAAATAAAGCTCCAGAAGAACGACTCGTAATCTATCTTATTGCTAACTCAAGTTCAAGAGCTACTTGGCTTGCTATAGAAATCTAGCTACTTCGGTGCTATGATTAGGGAAAGGTTCCCTTCTATTACTAGTCTAGGTTTCCCTTATAGCTGATGCAGAAGTTGACTCCATTGACTTCTTTGATTGGATTCTTCATCTCGTTGCAGCTTGACTCCTTTGTCTTCGAGTTCCACGGTAGTTTCTCCTTCGGTGCCTTGCTCTAAGAAGGGGGTTCAAACGAGATAGAATGAGTACGAGCGTACTCAAGCAAGTTCATATTAGGAAATATGTGTATCATGCACTAGCTACAGCCATAGACCAGAAAGTCATAGGCCAATGCAAGTTTTCATAATCATTTCTTCAAAAGGTTTATTTTATTCTGAAAACTATGCCCGTCGGTCTTCACAGAGTTGACCGAACTTCGTGGAGTTCCTTTCCTCGCCGCGTTCGCAGCTCCCTTCCCGAACAGGGAGTGACAATCACAATTCAGTATCCTCTCGCAGAGGTGCGTTACTTTTCCCATAAGAGACCTTATCCTTGTTGCCAACCGGGCTATAGACTCCGTCCACACTTCCTTTGGTGTGAGGCCAGGTGTAAGATCCAAGCCCACACCGCCTTCTCCGCGACCGCAAACCCACCCTTTTGTCCGACCCTACACCTCCAGTAGACTTCCCCGATAATACGGCTTTACTCATGGTGTACTCCGGACAATCCTTCATAGATCGGAAGAGATTAACATCACCAATGGATGGGGATTTAAAAGGATTTCCCAACCTATTGCGGTAGCAGCCTCAAGACCCCACCGTCTCTCCGATCCGTTGGCGTGCGAAGGGAAAAGATACGGCTGGCTTCCCCGCAGCCATTATAGATCTCATGGTCAACGCGGTTTGTACGGCGCTAGAATCACCGGACGGCATTGGTAATTTAATCCTAGGGTGATATAACCCATTGCAATGGAACCTCCACCATATCAACACATACCATGGTTCCATTGCCCACCACATAGTCATATTCATAATTGTAAAATAATATTTGCTTTTCAATGCATGAGTGATAAGTATAGTACTTTGCATATAGTTTGATAAAAATAATCAAATGACATGAGCAAGCGATGAACTTGCCTTTCTTGACTGCAAGATTATACAGGCAAAAGCTTCGATACGTGAGAACTCCAAATGCTGAAATACCATCATCGTCCGGTAAGGACAATGTTAAAAAAAAAAACTAGCAAAGATGCTATAATGCATAGTATGAGATGCAATCGTCCCGAGCGTAACCTAACCTCGATGATTTAGGATGATGAGTTGTAAAGATTTCTTTACGGTTGGTTGCACTTTTAGAATGATTCTCAAACAAGGTTCTTATTAGGGTTTGGTTATATTAGCATCATAATTAAGTGATATAAGACATCATAACAATCATACACATAAAGAACAGTGATGGAATAATCTGTAAAGAACAGTTGTCAATTTTAAGTTCTATAGAACATGGTTGATGATTACTTGTATTATACTTTAAAAGAATAACTTTTGAAGAACATGTTAATTAAGAATTAATGAGTATTTCAAAGAAGGATTGGGGCTTCTAAGGTTTGATTAACATTTGTACTTCAAAAGAATAACTTTTGAAGAACAGGTTAAAATAAGAATATGAACTACTTTAAATAGGAGCTAAGTGCTATTAGGGTTTACTAATAGGACTGGTTGGTGCTTAAATAGAAGTGATCTACATGTAGAAAGTATTAGTAGATTTATTACTGTGGTTTCTCCTAAGCATCATATCAAAGGATGGTTATCAAGGTGTTGCTATGAGTTAGAGTTTACTATGACTTCATATTTGCTTTACCAAATAATCTCTAATAGTTTCTAAGCTAAGTGGTTTTATCATTTCCTAAGTAAGGTTTAGTTGGATAGGAACATGTGCTGTGATTTGCTATACAAAGTTGATATTAGGGTTTATCATTATGGTGCTACTAGGGTTTGATGATTGAGGTTGATCTTAATGGTATGGTATAGAGTAATAGGATCAATGGTACTAATTCAATTAACAAGTTAGGGTTTATATCTAGGTGGCACTAGTGAATCATATAGGTTTAAACTAAGTATATGGACATGAAATGACAATCTCATGTGACTTGGTTTATGCTAGTGGATCATAAGCATGCATCCCATTGTTGCTTATTAGGGTTCTATATGTCAAGTAAATCTTACATGATCACATGAAATAATGGGATCCATGTCTTACTCAAATTGAAACTAGGGTTTCTAAATTATGGTACAACTCCTAAAATGATGATTGGAAATATAGGTGTGGTAACTAATTACTTTGAAGCATAATTAATAATGGTTTGACATTTTATTAACTTCCACAAGAATTAATGATTAGGGTAACTCCTAATTAAGTTTAATTCAGAGATAAGGGTTTAACAATTATTACTAGGTTTTAAAAATAATAACTTGCAAATCAAAATTATTTAAGTTCACAATATTTAAGTTACTAAATTAATATTGATTTTTAGTATTTTCTTGATTTATTATTATTTAAGAAAATAGTAACTTAGAGTTTTCAAATTAGGGTTTATGAATTACCATTGATAATTAAGTTAATACAAATATGATAAATAAAATTAATCTAAACATTTTACTTAGTTACTGAATAGTTAAAATTTAATTTTTGAAGCTTCACTAATTATTGAATTCAAATTGTATTTTAAATAATTGAAATGGCATAATTAATAAGGTTAAAAATAAGTGAATTTTTATTTTGACACACATTTTTGTTTTATATTTTATTTGAGTAGAGTTTATTTTTATGAGCAGTTTGATATATTATTCATATTTTTCTGAGTTGAAATGAATTTTATACAATTTTGCAAAGTTTCAGTGATTTTCTAGAATTTGAAATAAAGCAAAATGCTAAGTGTACCGGTTCATACCTAGCCACTATGACTGACGAGTGGGGCCGTTGACTAGGTCAGTTGCCACGATGGCAACGACCAGTCAACATGCATCTGGGACCCCACCGCCACGTCAGCTACGACGACGGCTTGACGCCGGCGGCCAGTAGACGACGGCGCCGCCGATTTAGGGTTCCCCGGGACGCTCCAATAGGTTTTTCTGGACCTCCTCGACATTCTAAACTCGATGGTGATGATGCCTTTCCGAAATGACCATCGGAGCTAGCTCCGACGAGGACTACCGCGGCCATGAACTCCGGTGAGATATCGAAATACGGCTACGGTTGATGCCAGGAAACGAAAGTGGGCTCTAAAGATGCGGAATCTCACCGTGATGCTCAAGGTGTGGTCGGAGACGACGAAGACTGCCGGAGTTGAGCTTGATTTGACCATTGCCGGCGATGTACTGAGAAAGGGAACGGTGAAATTGGATTGATCCCGAGCTCCCCTTGACGCTCTGCTCCTCCAGGATGCTCTACGCGGCCTGGCGCTTCCAACGAGCCACCGCACGGACTCCGGGATGCTCTCAATCGACGGTGCCATGGAGGTCGCCGGCGACAGAGACTTGCAGCTAGAGGAAGAATTAGGAAACGAGGGAGGATAAGGATGGGAGTCTAGGGTTTCTCGAGCCGTGGTGATCTCTCCGACCTATTTATAGCTCCAAGCACGGTCCGGTTCGACGGCGATGCTTGGCGGTGAGCGTCCGGGATGCGGCGGTGTTCCGGTTAGGGTTTTCGGGCGGGAATCTTGATAATCCTACTGGCAACGGATTCCAAAGTCATGCGGTCGAGCTCTGGGACGTCTGACGAGGTCCGGGCTGTTCTTATCGACATCGAGGACGTGGCCGAGGCTTCACCTCTGCGCTGTCGTCGCCGAGGAAGAAGAAGAAGGTGGCTTTCTTCTTCGCACGATTCTTAAAGACTCCGAAACGGTATTTGGTTCGGGCTGGGCTTGTTCTGGGCTAGTTCCTGGGCTGCTACTGGGCTGCTGAGGCCTGCTTCGGTGGACAGGTAAGCCCCTCTCTCTCTTTTCTATTTCTGTTTTATTTTCTGTTTTGATTTCCTGGTTTCTATTTGTTATTTGGATTCAAATTTGAATTCTGGTTTTGCTTTGCAGGTTCTAAAACATTTGAATATCAATATAACTTGAAGCAATGCTCACTGTATAATTTTGTGGTTTAAACAAATATTTAGTTTAGGATTTAATTGATATCTTGTGAGGCTTGAGTAAAATATAAATGGTTTAGTTATTTATTTCAATTCCTTTTTAATTTAGGAACCAAATCCATTTAAATGGTTTGAAATTTAGAACATGTGAATAGTAAAAATATTATTAGGTTAAACTAGTGTGCTTAACAATATTGATTGTTCATATCTATTTTAATTAAGGTTGAAGTTTCAATTAAATGGTGTTGTGAATAGAATGAGTTTATGATTTCATGTGGGTTCTTAGGGTTTAAGAAGATGATTGGATAAACTCTATCATTACTAATCTTGCTTAGGAACTTCTAACTTGGATTATACTGGTGATCCATGATACACAAGTTATGGCATATTATTTTATGTAGATTGGTTCCATATGACAAGGTTTATGGTTTTGGGAATACTTCACTAATTGAAGTATTAAAGAGGCATGAGGCATGGCAGGGTTCTACTTATAATTCAAAGGGATACTTGGATTGGTATTTAAATGTGGTCTAGGATTTTAGTAGTGATTACCAAGGTGATACACAACTAGGATTAGAATATAAGCATAAGCTAGGTTATGCTAAATTGGCTAGGGTTACTCCTCCATACAAGGCATGAGGTTTGGTCTGGGGTTAACTACTAGTGATATACTTATTATTCTATGTGATGGATGATATCTATTAATCATATGGGGTTAACTTATCATTTATATCTACAAGGTATAATCATGCATTAGACCAGATCCACTCATTCCTCACTAATCCCTCTTTAATATTCCTCTCATCACACTCATCCTAGATTCTTAGGGTTTATAATAAATACCAAGTTGTGATGATTATAGAATTGGTTTGCTAAGGTATTGTTATTGAAATAGGGTTCTCACTTCTAAGATCAAATATTGACTTGAACAACTAGGATTAGTATTTCTATAATATTCTTGTATGAACATGGCTATGGTTAGTATTATAACTTCTCTCACTTCTCAATGTCTTGGAATATCCTAAGATCCTACTCAAGAGATGATGATATGATCCTCTAAATATATGGTTTGCCTAGGAATTCTACCTTGCAATCTTATGTAGCTTATTCTTCAGGAATTCTGATAAACTTGCATCTTGTGGTATGCCTCCACCTCCTAGCTTCTTCATCTTGATCCTAGCTAATTCACATGGAAGGTCTCAAGTGTTGGGTTTCCTTGTAGCATGGTACAAGGTGTCCAAATGGATGAAGGGTGTGGCTCTATTTATAGGCTTGGGCAAGCTCTAATGTCATGACACATAGGTGGTGACTCTTGTGTTGGTTAGATGAGTAAGGTGCTTGGTTGTCATGCCCTCATCCATAGCAATCCCTTGAGCATGAGGTGGCATAGCTTGGAAAGCAAGTCATGTAGATATTTTCATCCCATGTGGCATAGATCATTATCCTCTCCTATGATTTATTTTTGGATAGCCAAGTGGCATTTGCTACTAAATATCTTGTGGATGGTTTTATTATTGTGGATGAGTCACTATATTATATTTGATTGGATTTATATTATAATATTGGTGAAAAGGTTAATGTTGAGGGTTATTTCTCAAGTTTGGATAGTTGGTGTTTGATTTCACCAAGGCATGATCATATGAGTTTCAAAATACTCATAGTTAATTTTATTCAAATGGTTTGGACTATAATTTGTAATGTAAATGGACTTAGTTTTATGATATTCCATGTATTTAATAAGTTATGATTTAAATAAGAATGTGGGGCTTTTATGCACTTTAGACCCTGTGGTTTACCTTATTTATAAGTGAATTTAATTTACACACAAAGGTAGTTGCTAACTTTTAAGTGTTAATAAGTTAGAGTTTGATTCTTAAAGAATGTGTTGTTATAAATCTAATTCCATTTGATCTAATCCATAGACCAAATCATCTCTACCCAAAACAAGGTTTAGCAAAGATCACAGTGAAGTTTATAGCGCTTGACTTGATGATCTACTTCAATTCCAGCAAGTCAAGTGAAACTTCAGTTACTGTGGTAAGTTTTTATTTGAAAGCGCGAAAATTCCCCGGATTTTCTATGCATGAATGCAATGCACACTTTGGTGTTCTCTCATTTTGTTGCCTCTAAACCTGGGATATTACACTAAGGTTGTGTTGTGCTGTTGCCACTAGGGATAAAACATTGGCGCTATGTCCGAGGATGTAGTTGTTGATTACATTACGCACCATACTTAATGCAATTGTCTGTTGCTTTGCAACTTAATACTGGAAGGGGTTCAGACGATAACCTGAAGGTGGACTTTTTAGGCATAGATGCAGTTGGATGGCGGTCTATGTACTTTATCGTAATGCCCAATTAAATCTCACTATACTTATCATGCCATGTATGTGCATTGTTATGCCCTCTCTATTTGTCAATTGCCCGACTGTAATTTGTTCACCCAACATGCTTTTATCTTATGGGAGAGACACCTCTAGTGAACTGTGGACCCCGGTCCATTCTTTTAATACTGAAATACAAATCTGCTGCAATACTTGTTTTTACCGTTTTCTCTGCAAACAATCATCTTCCACACAATACGGTTAACCCTTTGTTACAGCAAGCCGGTGAGATTGACAACCTCACTGTTTCGTTGGGGCAAAGTACTTTGGTTGTGTTGTGCAGGTTCCACGTTGGCGCCGGAATCTTTGGTGTTGCGCCGCACTACATCCCGCCGCCATCAACCTTCAACGTGCTTCTTGACTCCTACTGGTTCGATTAAACCTTGGTTTCTTACTGAGGGAAACTTGCCGCTGTGCGCATCACACCTTCCTCTTGGGGTTCCCAACGGACGTGTCAACTACACGCATCACGCCCCCAAAGTGATGGACATAAAGGTACCTCCAGCAGCTGGATCCAATAGGTTCCGCGAAGAAAAATTCAATCCTGCATAAAAGGTTTGGATGATCATCCAAGTAGTCAGTCCATGGGTTGGGCAATTTTTAACCAAAGATTTCATTCTTTCCCAAGCTTGTGCAACATGCTCATTATCCAATTGTTTAAAATTCATTATGCTACTCCTCAAAGATATAATTTTAGCAGGGGGATAATATCTACCAATAAAAGCATCCTTGCATTTAGTCCATGAATCAATACTATTCTTAGGCAGAGATAGCAACCAATCTTTAGCTCTTCCTCTTAATGAGAAAGGAAACAATTTTAATTTTATAATGTCACCATCTACATCTTTATACTTTTGCATTTCACACAATTCAACAAAATTATTGAGATGGGCAGCGAGCATCATCGTAACTAACACCGTAGAAAATTGCTCTCTCATAACAAGATTCAAGTAAAGCAGGTTTAATTTCAAAGAATTCTGCTGTAGTAGCAGGTGGAGCAATAGGTGTGCATAGGAAATCATTATTATTTGTGCTAGTGAAGTCACACAACTTAGTATTCTCAACAGTACCCATTTTAGCAGTAGTAAATAAAGCGAACTAGATAAAGTAAATGCGAGTAACTAATTTTTTTGTGTTTTCGATATAGAGAACAAGACAGTAAATAAAGTAAAGCTAGCAACTAATTTTTTTGTATTTTGATATAGGTGCAGCAAACAAAGTAGTAAATAAAATAAAGCAAGACAAAACAAAGTAAAGAGATTGGAAGTGGAGACTCCCCTTGCAGCGTGTCTTGATCTCCCCGGCAACGGCGCCAGAAAAAATGTTTGATGCGTGCAGTCGACACGTCCGTTGGGAACCCCAAGAGGAAGGTATGATGCGTACAGTAGCAAGTTTTCCCTCAGAAAGAAACCAAAGTTTATCGAACCGGGAGGAGCCAAGAAGCACGTTGAAGGTTGATGGCGGAGGAGTGTAGTGCGGCGCAACACCAGGGATTCCGGCGCCAACGTGGAACCTGCACAACACAATCACAGAACTTTGCCCCAACGTAACAGCGAGGTTGTCAATCTCACCGGCTTGCTGTAACAAAGGATTAGATGTATAGTATGGATGATGATTGTTTGCAGAAAACAGTAGAACAAGTATTGCAGTAGATTGTATTCGATGTAAAAGAATGGACCGGGGTCCACAGTTCACTAGAGGTGTCTCTCCCATAAGATAAATAGCATGTTGGGTGAACAAATTACAGTTGGGCAATTGACAAATAAAGAGGGCATGACCATGCACATACATGATATGATGAGTATTGTGAGATTTAATTGGGCATTACGAAAAAGTACATAGACACTATCCAGCATGCATCTATGCCTAAAAAGTCCACCTTCAGGTTATCATCTTAACCCCTTCCAGTATTAAGTTGCAAACAACAGACAATTGCATTAAGTATGGTGCGTAATGTAATCAATAACTAAATCCTCGGACATAGCATCAATGTTTTATCCCTAGTGGCAACAGCACATCCACAACCTTAGAACTTTCTGTCACTGTCCCGATTTAATGGAGGCATGAACCCACTATCGAGCATAAATACTCCCTCTTGGAGTTAAGAGTAAAAACTTGGCCAGAGCCTCTACTAATAACGGAGAGCATGCAAGATCATAAACAACACATAGGTAATAGATTGATAATCAACATAACATAGTATTCTCTATCCATCGGATCCCAACAAACACAACATATAGCATTACAGATAGATGATCTTGATCATGTTAGGTAGCTCACAAGATCCGACAATGAAGCACATAAGGAGAAGACGACCATCTAGCTACTGCTATGGACCCATAGTCCAGGGGTGAACTACTCACTCATCACTCCGGGGGCGACTATGGCGGTGAAGAGTCCTCCGGGAGATAATTCCCCTCTCCGGCAGGGTGCCGGAGGTGATCTCCTGAATCCCCCGAGATGGGATTGGCGGTGGCGGCGTCTCTGGAAGGTTTTCCGTATCGTGGCTCTCGGTACTGGGGGTTTCGCGACGAAGACTATATGTAGGCGGAAGGGCAGGTAAAGGGGCGTCACGAGGGGCCCACACACCAGGGCCGCGCGGCCAAGGCCCGGGCCGCGCCGCCCTATTGTGGCGGCGCCTCGTGGCCCCACTTCGTAAGTCCTCCGGTCTTCTGGAAGCTTCGTGTAAAAATAGG
Organism: Lolium rigidum; assembly: GCF_022539505.1. NCBI lineage: Eukaryota > Viridiplantae > Streptophyta > Magnoliopsida > Poales > Poaceae > Lolium > Lolium rigidum. The sequence goes on along the minus strand of NC_061510.1, from coordinate 244,611,014 downwards.
CCCCCGGGCGTTGATTTCGTCCAATTCGAGAATATTTACTTACTAGGATTTCTGAAACCAAAAACAGCGAGAAAACAAGCAATCGGCTCTTCGGCATCTCGTTAATAGGTTAGTGCCGGAAAATGCATAAATATGACATAAAGTATGCATAAAACATGTAGATATCATCAATAATGTGGCATGGAACATAAGAAATTATCGATACGTCGGAGACGTATCAAGGAGCAGCGGAGAGACCAGGAGAGAGAGCATGAGAGAGAGCTCCGGTCGATCGTCCACCTCCACAGAGCCAGGTGGCCAGTAGGTAGTAGGCCAGAGATAAGCAGGTTTCAAATGTCATCCGGGGTCGAGGAGTGAATAATGTTTTACTCGGATTTGCCCGAAAATATTATTCATTCCTCGATCCTGAATGACATTAAAATGAAACTCTTAAGTATAAATATTTAGTTTATGTAAAAAAAATTCTATCGGGCCGCCTGTTTGGGGGCGCCGGTGTGGGAACAACCCCCCAAATAGAGGATGCGGCCCCGGCGCCCCCCATACGGAAGTGTCGGCGCCTTTGCCGACGACTATTTGGGGTCGCTGGTGGAGATGCTCTAAGAGCATCACTAATAGAACTGGTCAAACCCTCAAATTAACTGCTTTTTAAAGGGTTGAGGCCGAAAGTTGGCACGAAACAGAGCGCTCAAACCCGTAAACCCTCAAAAAAAATTGAAGGCTCAGCCCTCATTTTTCATCCCAACCTGCACAAACACAGGCTGAGAGGCAAAAACACAAGGCCCTTCATTCTGGTCAACGACGCGTTGCGGGAGGGTAAATCCCTCAACCGCTCGAGCCCTCCTCCTTCCCTGCCCCGCCGTCGGCCATGGAGACCCCGCCAGCCCCCGCCCCGCCGCCAAATCCCACGCCCGGCCGCGCCTCGAGTGCCCCATGCAGCCGTCCCAGCCCCGAGCACCGCCGTGGTGGCCGGTATGGCGGCCTCCACGCACATCGGCGTGAAGAGGAGGCGGGAGCACGTCCTCACAGGCTCCGCCCCCGCGTCCTTTGCCCCCACACCCGCCGCCGTCTCCCCCGTAGTCGTCACCTTCGTCACCCCCGCCCCCGCACCCGCCCCGAAGAGGAACAAGCCAGTTCCCTCCTTGGGGCCAAAGCACGCCCCGAGCGAAGAGGAACACCCCGGGCATGCCGCCCATGGATAAGAAGCCGGCCAGCCGCAAGAAGGCACTCCTCCGCCCGTCTCCGCCCCTCCGCCGCCAAGCGCCAATGAGCTACTCGACAAAATGTTGGCCCCAACTGCTTCTTACATGGGAATGCTCAACGATGCCGAGGTGAACATTGGGGCTCCTCCCCTCGATTTGTTTGACTTTGAAGGTGAGGAGGAAGAGGAGGAGGAGGAGGAGGAAGAGGTGACCGAGATCAATGAGGCGGCGTTCCAAACCACTCAAGAGGAAGGGGGTGCTCGTCGGCCCATAATCCGCTCGTCTAACTACACCGAGGTTGAAGATGTTCTTTTGGTTCGTGCTTGGTCCGAAGTTGGGATGGATGCGGTTCATGGCACGGATCAAACCGGGAAACGCTACTGGAAACGGATCGAGGACAAGTATTGTAAGCTCAAGCCCAAGACTGGCAGCTTGGTCCATCATTCTTACCGGTCACTTCAAGGATGGTAGGAGGTGATAAAGCCCTCTTGTGCTCGTTGGAATGCGGCTATGGACCAAGTGATTAAGCTCAAGGAAGCAAAGGCATGGAATTGGAGGAGAGGATGATCAAGCTCAAGGAAGCAAAGGCCGAATTGGAGGAGAGGATGATCAAGCTCAAGGAAGCAAATGCATGGAAAGAGATCATGGCCGAGGAGAAGGAGCACATGATGATGTCTAAAAAGGACATGGATGAAGACCAATTGGCGTGGTGGAAGGAGACCAAGCGGACATCGCAGGGAGGAAGAGGCTACTGCGTGGTGGTGGTGCGTCGTCTACTCTCCGAGGTGAGTCTCCGATGAGTGGTGGTGGCGACAGAGGTGTGGAAAACTTCGCTTGAGTCACCGATGTGGTGATGATGATGATCTTTTGCAAGGACAAAATGTTGATTATGTGATGTAAAACTATGAACCATGCATCATTTATAATCATTTGCAAGTTTGTTTCATGATATGTGTGTTTCATGATTGTGTTTTACTAATATCCATTTGCAAATATTGTATGTTGCTATTATTTTTGAGGAAATCTTGTTTTCATGATTATGAGATCCTGTTTTTAAGGTTTGAAGGCCGGTGCGCAGATTAGTGTCCTCAAATAAGCCATCAAAACAAATATTCTATTTTGAGGGTTAGTTTGAGGGCACTGATCTGCGTTGGCCGTTTTGGGCTTTCAAATTCGCGTTTTCTTGACCCTCAAACTAGCTTAGAGGGTTACCAGTTTGAGGGCACTGCTAGTGATGCTCTAAGGCAGGGATTTGGTGCACATGGCCACCAGGGCTCCCTCCACTTTCAACTGTTCGAAAAATTTATAACCTCACACGTTTATGTTTTCAAAAATTATGACGTTAAATATGTAGATAGATATGTTCATCAGAAGTGTATGAAAAAAAGTCCCGGTAAAAAATATTTTAAATTTTTTAAAATACAAAAAGATAGTTTGAACAATTGGTGTTTACAAATTTGTTGTGCATGATCTTTGGTTTACTGACTCAAATCCTGGATATAAGTGTGTCCAATGTAACTGAGGCTACCTCTATTTTCCGTGCCCATATTATCATGCATGATCTTTTATTCACTCTCTGTTCCATCATAGTTACAATTGACTCCGTGTTTTTTGCACGATCTTTGGTGCTACGTGACAGGTGCAGAGCAGCGACATCGACAACGATGACGAGTCCTTCCACACCAAGACTTAGAGAGTGAACAAAAGATATCCACCTAGCCATCACGTTTAGACTCGGTTTTGATCATATTAAAATTTAGCCATAGCTGCAACTCTCGTGTACTACTTTTGAGGCCAACACCTAGAACAAAATCGACTATTCAGAATCCCACCTCTTCAATAAAGATATCATATATCCGCAGTATCTCGATTGCATTATTAGTTCTTACTTGTTATCGATTTTAGGTAGGAATTAAAAAACCTCGCTGGTCAAGCTGATCGTGCACCCGCAAGATTAGCAACTCCCGAAGATTGTCCTAGTGATTGCATTGGCGGACGAGTTTCGCACGTGTAGTTAAATCGTCAAGCACGAACTCCACCAATAAATCGAATTATCCTCCATCTCGTCGAAGGATCGGATACCTTTGTTCTATCATTCCGATTCACTGACATGTGCAATGGTTTTTGCGAGAACAAACCACAATGCAAGTTAGGGGATTTCAGTTGCATGAGAATTAGCAAAATTTAGACGTGTAAATCTCTACTATATTAATTGTCTAGAGGTGGTGTCCATGGTACGTCCTCCCCTCGCCTCCACAGAAAATTCGCCCAGACCAAAAAAAAAAATCTGAAGAAAACCAAGTTTCTCACGCACGATCTCTCCACAACACGTCAGCTTCCGCCAAAAGACCGGAAGAAAAGCCAGTGGCGGTTGTACCACGCACGGACGACTCCTTGGAAAGCCAAACGTGCTGCGAAAAATCCTCCACGGTAGTTCCTCCATTGGCGTCTCTTTCTCCGCTGTCCCTCCCCTGTAGTTCCCATCTCTGCCTCACGCCGTGTCGAGCGCGGCCGAAGGAGTGCAGTCATGCCGATCTCCGCACTGCGATCTGGCCGTCGGGTACCCCCGCTGTCGCCTTAGGCGGCGCATCGAGGAGCAGCAAGGAAAAAATGTCCATGTTTGCTCCACGGGGAAGGCCACTTCCGCCGGTTTGCCGTGGCCGTGACGCTGCTACCGCCTCAGACAACAACGTCAGCAGAAGTCGGTCTGAGGGCCACGGCCGCGGGTACCGGGACAGAAGGCTTCATGGGCTCTGCTGGTCCTCGAGAGAGTTTTTCGCCGTGGCAGCCGATCCCGTGTCCGACCCCAACGGTCCAACCTTCTCCAATCTGTAAGCTCATCTTCCCCTATTACTCTACTAGACCAACTCACTGGTTGGAGATGGAGATAAAGTTGTTGCTCTACAGCTCGTTCTTCTCTGGATGGTTTGTAGCTCTAATTAACCTGCATTAAATCTCAATATATGCTTCTTACGCATGTTATTTTGTCAAATCCAGAGATTCGTGTGCTTATGCTATCATGCAGGTCACTTAACCTTGTAACTGATGCTTCTAGGTACTTTGTCGGATGTCATAATATTGGCAGCAGTAAGTACTACATTGGGAAGCTCTTCTGGATAAATTTCTCAACTTGTACATTATGTAGTTGTAGGAAATTTATGCTTCTGTAGCTGAACCTTGTCACCTTGTGCCCAAGAAAATTGCATAAAACAGAGGCAATTTTTGTGTTTCTGTAACTGAAACTTCAGCAGATAATCTAGACATTCTTTGGAGTTTGGACAGTGGGTCGACTCACTCATGATCACCGATGGGCTTCAATTAGATTCTCTCGTATCACATGCAGGTGACTGGACAGCTTATGCATTGAAATGTTTGAAGCAAGACAAACCAGCATGGTAGTGGATCTTAGCCCCTGGGAGCTGCCACTGACACTCCGGTGGACAATTGGCTGGTGCACCATTTGTTTGATCATATGAGCATACAATTAGATAACAAATATTGGTATTACATTTCTTATATTTATTTGTTTTCTATAGATTACCGGCTCAAAAGAATTGAGAGCCTCGGTTTTTAAACTGTGATTAAGTCGACATCATAGTTCAAGAAATCTGTGATTCACATAGGCGGTTCTTCTATTAATTGGTTCCCTAGGAGAAGTACTGAATAATACGTGAAGAGAAAGATAAATCAACTTCAGGTACTTGATTCAAAGTGCAATTTTTTTCACTATTATTTGGTGACATTTTTCTAGAGTATACTGCATTTGAGACAATACTTTGGTGCTTGGTTAAATTTGACGTGATACACCTGATGAAGAAATTAATGCTTGGTTTTGTTTTGGGGATTGTTGCTGAAGCAGTTTCATTTTAGCATGGAGTTCTGCTACGTGGCATTCTAATGCTTGAACTTGTGCTATTTCTATTTTAAATGGGAGATACATCTGGGCAGTACTAGGGATGGACGTATGATAGTGAGGTATGTGCGATAGAATGGTATGTATTTGTTGGAACTGTCAACTACATATGGATTCTTGTAAGATATATTCGGTTCATCTGAATAAGAAATTAGTGAAGGCTCTACAAAGGATAGGGGTGGTACTGACCTTAGAAGTTATATGCACTGTAGCAATGCATAAGTAGGAACTAATGGATGTCTGAAATGTCAAAATGATATCTCAGGTATTATCCTTGTGTCTAGAGGTAGCATCTCTCCTGCCTGATAATGATCTGTTATAGGAATCTATTGTTTCAGATTTCTGTAGTGTTTTTCAGATTTATGGTTAATGGGTTTTATTTGAACTATTGCAGCTATACCCTTACACGTACCATTTTCATTGTGTCAGTTACATCATGTATATATCTTTGTGCATAAGCACGAAAAGAGGCCCCAATAGTAGCCCATCCAATTCAAAATCAGCAAGGACAATAGCCAATGCTCCGAAAAGGTAATGTAGCTTCTTATAGTCATGTATTACTTCATTTCTATTTAATAATTTTAGTTTGATACATATTTCCTGGTGATTTGTAATTGCTTCCTCTGAAAATTTGTACTGTTCATCCATAAATTATGTGGTTACTTAACTGTAGAATAAAGTTATCTATGGTTCTATCTATTTAGCGGTGTTTCTTTGCATTAATTTTGTCTTTTCTTTTGCGAAATGTTTTGCCTCATTTCTCAGCGATCATCACCTGGTTCATCTGTCAGTTGGCAGGGGACAAAATAAAGGAGTAGACTCATTCGTTTGATTAATCTGCAACAACAGTTATGAATTGGATGCTCATCAGGTTACCCAGGTTTGGATATAACTCTTGGTTACTTAGAACTGGATTTTATTTGCTACTTCTTGTCATACCATGCACTTAAACACCTGCTTATGTGCAATGTATTGCCAGATGAGATTTAATTATTATAAGCTTGTGGCTCCCAGTAGCTCCTCGGACTAAGTATGTGAATTTAGTTTGCCTTGCCCTCGGACCAAGTAAATTGAAGTTTAATTAACGCAAGCTTTTATCGGTACATGTTGAACACCAACCAGGCTACCGTTCCTTTGGCCTGTTCATGCCCGGCTCTTTCTTCTGTTTATCATGTTGTATTAACTATTGAACTGAATAAGTCCATGATCCATATGTCATGGATTTCAGAATTAATTTTTGATGTGGTGTGTTTATGGTCTCAATATGATATAAATGTCATTTATTTTCTACTTTTTTCACTCAAATTACTATTTTTGAAGAGTATTTGGGTGGGGTTCCTATATCTACTATTGTGCCTCTGGCTGTTGTTGCACTTCCACGGCCTGCATAACCAGTCAAGTCGGATTCCCCATCAGTGAAACCGCACTTCATGCTTCGATGATGACCGAGTTCATGGTGGAATTCATGTGCGCAACTGGAGTGTGCTAGCTGCATGAGCTGGTAAGGGACGCTCTTGCACCAAGCCATGAGCTCGCTTCTTAGCTCCGACTAGAGGGTGAATGTTTAGGTTCCTTCCTAATGTAAGTCCTTCTTTCTGCAGCTACTATCTATCCTGGAGAAGAAAAGACAACGCTGGAACAGTTGACCGCTTCACGCGAGTCCATCCGAGGAGAATGAGCAATCGACATTATGACCATGCACGCTGGTCAAGTTAGAGCGGTACTTTCCAGTGTTTGTGTCAAAATGACAGATGGGCAAACATCTCTTGTAATCTTGGTACTGAATGTGTATCTCTAATCATGGAAGTGTACGTCTATATGTTTCAGGTATTTAGCACCACGACTGACAAATATTAAAGTTTAGTTCCTGTTAGAAATCAGCATAAAATACATGCTATGGTTAACTCATGAAGAGAACAAGATCTATTCTCTGAAATAAAATTTAGACACCACTTTGAATCCTTGTTGTTATGGTCAGAATGTGTAGTTAACTGTACAAGTAAACTTTTAGACTACAGAATCCGCATTGTATTGTTAGGCATAATTTATGGATGTCTTATCATACACTTCTCTTTCTACCTATGATTGAAGCATAAGAATAATATGAAGGGTGTAAGTAGCGGTGACGTCAAATTGTTGTTTCTTTGTGTATTCTACTAGGAAGATCTTATGTTCCTCATCCTTTTCTGTCATAGTTAATCATCTCCATCGCATTGGCACCCCACACTCCACCAATCTTACATGCATGCTCAGTTGCTCACCAGAATTCTAGACACTAAATCACAACATGTTACAGGTAAGGTGCCTATTTTTGGAACCGTAATATCACACAGATGAACTGTTGACTTAAGTGCCATAGTATTATAGTGCTATTTTAGATTATATTGAAAATTGTCGGAGAGAGTTAGGCTCCAAAAGACTATCACTCAATTATGTCCACAAGAATTATAGTTATACTTTGATAAATTAATAGTGCACTTGCTATATGCTATTTTTAAAACATTCCTATGTTGAATGTGATTATTAATGACCTCCATTTCTTCCAAATGATTATAATTTTTAGTTTAACCAATAAATGTGCTACCTTTTTTAGTGTAATATATCAAGATGCAGCATGTGTGAACTCTTACATGGATTGTGTTCAAATGTCTGATGAGGAAACGTTTTTAAGAGGTCGTGGCAACGCACGGGCATTCAACTAGTATGCTTAATGTGCCTATTGATATAATCTAATTAAGCAACCAGGCAATCTTTTTGTCGCTATTCGAAAACAAAAACAAAAATCTTCCAACAAAGGTTGTACGGGGACTAAATCACTTTCTAGCTAACAAATTTGCACCTGCAGAATTTAATGTTAAAACAAAATAGTCTCGACGCATCAATCATAACGTGTTTCCGTCTCCATGTGACGTATCATTGTATCACTCTCCGCAAGTAGCCTTTCAGCTCAAATGTACCCCAGAAAAAAAATCAAAACTAATATAATTGTTGGGACTTGTATTTGAGTCTCTACGGCTAGCCAATATGGAAACGGAAATGTTGTTAAAATACTTTCTATGCTGACATATAGAAATAGGAATATGATCAGGCAATCTTCTTGTCTTTTTCCCAAATTAGAAAAAATTTCTTCTATTTTCATGCTAAGCTAACGACCGATTGCGAGATTAACATAGAGATATAATACGTGTTGAAATATTGGGCCCACTTTTAGTGGCCCAAATTAGATTTCAGTTTTTCCTATAAATCTCAAAGCCCACATAGTGACAGCCTTGTGAGTTTGAGCCCAAGTTGGTGGCAGCTCACTAGGGAGTGGCAAGAGGTGGAAAGTTTAGTCCCACATGAAAAGTTGGGAGGAAGTTAGACCACCTTATAAGGTGGGTTGTTCCACCACTAGTAAGTGAGTGAGAATAGGAGTGCTACACGCGCGCGCTCCTCCTCCTCCTCCTCCTCGCTCGTCTCGACACGACACGACACGACACGACACGCTTTAGGTTTCATCACGGATCGCCTTCCGTCCAAGTCGGGCGGTGCTGCCTACCGCCGTCTACTACGACCCGTCGTCCCCGTCATCAACAACGTTACTGCTGCAACATCGTCTGCTACACCTTCACCGCCACCTCCACCAGATCGGTACGTGCGACATATCTCGATCTGTTTAGCGATGGATGTTGTACTGTTTGCTCTGCTACTGTTCATGTTGATCACTGCATCTAGTATGTTCGAGTTTCACATGTTAGTAGTACTGTTGTCAGCTAAATTGTCGTGTTTTTGTTTGGAGTCTCTACATCCGGCTTATATAGAAGTAGGAATATGTTTAAAACACTTTATCCATGGATTTTTTTTTTAGCGAAACACAGACACTCACAAATACTTTTGTACATACACTTACCCCTACGAACGCACACACCACACCCTATCTCTATGAGTACCTCTGAAAATCTGAGTCTAAATAACTGATTCAATGGATCTTGAGATTGACAAAGTCACGACAATGGCCTTGCTGTCGACGAAAACTCCGACTTTCAATGAAAAATATTCCGATTTTGTGAGATACCGTATGTGTTAAACCTGGGTATAAACTCGCAATACACTTGTCTTTTTCAAAAAACAGTACTAAATGTTTTTTTCTACCGACCTAACTAGCACGTGCCGAGTTAAGAATTCAGAAAAAAATAGTCTCGACGCATCGGCCGTAACTCATCTCATATATATACATTCCATTGACACTCTAATTCGCTCATCCGCATCACCGTCGATCTCATGAGATGTTTTTTGTCCGCAGGAGCCCGGGGCGAATCGAAGTCGGCATGACCGTGATAGTGCCCGACTACGTGGTCGAGGAGGGGAGCTTGGAGGCTTTCATCGCCAGGGCGCGGCTGTATCTGGACACTGTCGCCGGCAGATTACTAGGCGGCGGCTTCTTCTCCGGCCTCGACCCAGCGTCGAGCGAGGCCATAGCTGGGCTGCACGTTCCGGCGGCAGGCGAGACGAGGGAGCAGGACTGCGCGGTATGCCTCGAGGACTTCGACGAGGATGGCGGCGACGCCGAGCTCAGGACAATGCCCTGCTCGCACTCCTTCCACCAGCGCTGCATCTTCCGGTGGCTCCGGGTCAGCCGGGTCTGCCCCTGCTGCCGCTTCTCGCTGTCCTCCGCCTACGACCAGCTCCTCCTGGCAGATCAGCAGCTAGAACCAAGTGATGACTGATTCATTGATATTGCTACAGTTTGTTATATTGTAAACTTATAACCATGCTGGTTTGTACAAGGAAATTCAACTAGAATTTCTGTCGATGTTATCTGAAAGCGACGGGAGGATTATATTGGGCTAGCTGGTTTGGTTCAGTTCGAACTTCGAAGGCATGATGCGGTTTATTATACTATGCAGTAATAATAATGAAAATGGTTGTACGTGAACAACACTCTCTGCGCGCCGTTTGTTAGAAGGAAATGCGATTATTATTCAGTTTCAAGTCAATGTTATCTCAGAACGATAGAAAGATCAGCTTGGACTACAAATATAATACTATGTTGTGATGTGATACTTGGAAAGCTTCTTAAGTTGAGAGAAGTGACCCGCAAATTCAATTAAGCTCCCAGATACACTACTAGAAAAAGGCGTAGCCATATAATACTAGCAGCGCACTATTTTACTGGTGCCCCACTGCCACCAAAAAGTGGTTTTCCACTGATAAACTTATTAGCAGTGGATGATGAGCAGTGCGACACCACTAAGGATTTGCCAAAGCTACCCCCTCTCCCAGACTTACCAATTTTAGCATGCTTCCAATGTGTTGACATGATCATTGTAAAGGATAAATGTCCTATTCTCTAGTACACTAGCTCAAACAACCAAAATTTATATGTTAGCATTATACCATAGAAGAGAAAGTCCATCAGTGGCATATTTACCAAGTAAGCGCACATGAACCTTGCACAAACCAAACCTGCTATGTACAACCTGCTAATTAGGTATTCCATATCAATGGAAGACTAGTTATCCATGTCATATCCATAAAAAACACCCGTTCTCTCATCCAAGTATAGTGTGTTCTGCTCAATTTTACGGAAGAAGGTGATGGGACATTGCGATGAATTGTACACAAGCTAGTTTTTCCCACAACCATAGCCTAGGGTTCAAATTTATTCTAATCAGAACGTAGGATCTATTTACTAATCAAAACAACACTAAAGGCTAAGAAATCACTTATGAAGTTTCATTCAAATATCTCTTAAAATTGTTTGATTATTGCATTGAAAACGTAGTGAACCCAAAACATAGCAACCAGTGGAGAAAAGGCGGAAATTTAGTATCGACACTAGGTTTTCGTCATCGAGGGGGGTGGGGGGCATCACCCTAGGGAGTGTATCAAAATTTAAACCCCTCGTGCCTTCCCGTCACCATGAAGGTCATGGCGCAAAAGAGATTCCTTTTTGGCATAAATAAATGGCATCGTGACTTCAATTCCCCTTATATGCATGCGACACAAGCCACATCACATTGCAATGGTGGATTTAATTGTGAGGATGGGGGGACCACTGATATTAGTTAAGTGACTTATAGGAACGTTTCACCAGTTAATGGAATACAATATACATTTTGTATGTGTTTGAGAAATACAATATACATTTTGGATGTGTTTATTACCAATGGTGTCTAACTGTCTTTTACTCATAGATGATTAAATAGTGTAATACTTTGTGACACATCCGAGACTTTTCCTTATGCTGCAACTCCTCTCACATACTAATTATCCCTTTTTATTTGTTAGTCTTGTTCATCCTGCTTATTTCTTTCCTTCTCTTATCACTCTACATTGCTCATTCTCTGAGGATGGTACCACCACCGTTGACCTGCTTAGCCAACACCATTGGATGTGGTCGGCATCGGCCATCCCTATGGGCTTGAGGATCATCGATTTCACGAGTCAGATGCATGTGATCTCCGTCTTTCTTCCTCTTTCTTTCCGCTTCTTCTTATTTGCCTAAAATTTCTTTTCATCCATCGCTTTCCTCCTCACCGTGCACTTCGATCAAACACATTCAACAACATGCTAAATTCTTGAACCATGTAAGTAAACAAATTTAGGTCAAAATTATTGACCATAGCTTGGGGACTAACCAACCAAGTTAAAGTTAACCATGTGTCACTTAGTGCCAAAATAATAACATGTATATGTCCTATTGCATGTGAGAAGGAACATCCAAACACATGCAACCAAGCCAATTCACTAGCCTTTTAGCATATGAATTTATATCCTACCAAAGAGAGAGAGTAACATGCAACTAAATTAACATTCTTCTAATAAAAACAGATATACATATAATGATTTTAAAAAATGAAAACAACAATCAACATGCTTCACTAAAATTTTGCTTCTTCGTCTGGTCAGATCAGTCGGCCATACAATGGTGGTCATATCATAAACTTTCCCATATTAGTATATCCCTTTTTACTCATAGATGATTAAATAGTGTAATACTTTGTGACACATCCGAGACTTTTCCTTATGCTGCAACTCCTCTCACATACTAATTATCCCTTTTTATTTGTTAGTCTTGTTCATCCTGCTTATTTTTTTCCTTCTCTTATCACTCTACATTGCTCATTCTCTGAGGATGGTACCACCACCGTTGACCTGCTTAGCCAACACCATTGGATGTGGTCGGCATCGGCCATCCCTATGGGCTTGAGGATCATCGATTTCACGAGTCAGATGCATGTGATCTCCGTCTTTCTTCCTCTTTCTTTCCGCTTCTTCTTATTTGCCTAAAATTTCTTTTCATCCATCGCTTTCCTCCTCACCGTGCACTTCGATCAAACACATTCAACAACATGCTAAATTCTTGAACCATGTAAGTAAACAAATTTAGGTCAAAATTATTGACCATAGCTTGGGGACTAACCAACCAAGTTAAAGTTAACCATGTGTCACTTAGTGCCAAAATAATAACATGTATATGTCCTATTGCATGTGAGAAGGAACATCCAAACACATGCAACCAAGCCAATTCACTAGCCTTTTAGCATATGAATTTATATCCTACCAAAGAGAGAGAGTAACATGCAACTAAATTAACATTCTTCTAATAAAAACAGATATACATATAATGATTTTAAAAAATGAAAACAACAATCAACATGCTTCACTAAAATTTTGCTTCTTCGTCCGGTCGGATCAGTCGGCCATACAATGGTGGTCATATCATAAACTTTCCCATATTAGTATATCCCTTTTTACTCATAGATGATTAAATAGTGTAATACTTTGTGACACATCCGAGACTTTTCCTTATGTTGCAACTCCTCTCACATACTAATTATCCCTTTTTATTTGTTAGTCTTGTTCATCCCGCTTATTTTTTCCTTCTCTTATCACTCTACATTGCTCATTCTCTGAGGATGGTACCACCACCGTTGACCTGCTTAGCCAACACCATTGGATGTGGTCGGCATCGGCCATCCCTATGGGCTTGAGGATCATCGATTTCACGAGTCAGATGCATGTGATCTCCGTCTTTCTTCCTCTTTCTTTCCGCTTCTTCTTATTTGCCTAAAATTTCTTTTCATCCATCGCTTTCCTCCTCACCGTGCACTTCGATCAAACACATTCAACAACATGCTAAATTCTTGAACCATGTAAGTAAACAAATTTAGGTCAAAATTATTGACCATAGCTTGGGGACTAACCAACCAAGTTAAAGTTAACCATGTGTCACTTAGTGCCAAAATAATAACATGTATATGTCCTATTGCATGTGAGAAGGAACATCCAAACACATGCAACCAAGCCAATTCACTAGCCTTTTAGCATATGAATTTATATCCTACCAAAGAGAGAGAGTAACATGCAACTAAATTAACATTCTTCTAATAAAAACAGATATACATATAATGATTTTAAAAAATGAAAACAACAATCAACATGCTTCACTAAAATTTTGCTTCTTCGTCTGGTCAGATCAGTCGGCCATACAATGATGGTCATATCATAAACTTTCCCATATTAGTATATCATCTCAAGAATCATCCTAGAACATTATATGTTCAATTCCAAGAACTCCAATCCCATCTTGAAGAGTGGCTGATACATTTGATCTGGATTACTGATCCAGTATAGTAGCGTTTTTCCTACAAGACCTAGGTTTGTCGAACCATGGTAAGCACTACTTGTTGTTGGTTAAGGAGTGTCTATAGGACTTGCTTATTAATTTTACCTTACGTTAACCGGACATTTCTAATTTACTTTGTATCTTGGGTTGTATCGATGGATGGAGATATGCCAGGGTTGAAGTTTCACTGCAGCTATACATACATATGGGATAAAGATAAATTTAAGCACATTAATTTGTAAATGATCTAACATGGTAGGATTTTTGGGGAGCAGATCCTTAAATAGTACGGCCCCTACGACCTACATACATAGCGTATAGTATCTTGGTCCAACCGTTATACCACGAAGCGTCGGAATATCAATGATTATTAAGTAAATAGAGACCAAATCATTAAGATAAATGATGTTGATGTTGTTACCAAGTGGATCACTAATTGAATACTATACTCCTCTTGTTCTCACTTGGTTTCACGCGCACGCGCCGTTTACCACACATCTCATCTCGAACCTTGATCAATCCTCGGGGTCTTTGGTACCTGAAAAGTCCTCAGATTGAGGTAATAGACAATGATACAAATAAAAATCTCATATTGAAATCACCACACAATATTCCCATGTTTAGATGCACATAATTGATGCGAGGTAATCCTCAACCCGCAGCCCGTGAGGCCAATCGCGAGGAGATCTCAATTACAAGCTATGTCTATGGGAATGAGATGGGATGGAGATGGAGATGATGAACTATGGTGGCGGTGAAGTGGTGGATCTTCCTTCGGGTGTGTTTCTGATGCAATCTTAGAATGGCGGCTCTCTGTGCAGCGGATGGATTCTCTAAGTATATAGACTTATTCACGAAAGTTGCTCCATTTGACAAGTCGAAGTCGGTGCCAGGCGGTACTGGCACACGGTACGTGCGAGCCCCGTCTGTACTAGTGCTGATTAACACTTATGGAGGCGTCTTTTCGACCAAGTTGACTTTGTGAGTATTGGCTGATACATTCGATCTGGATTATGGATTGTAGTATTGTAAGCTTTTTTTCCTAGAAGATCTAGGTTTAATCAAATCATGGGAAACACTTCTAAAATGGTATGAAGGAAACATCTACAAGACTTGCTAATTAGTTTTATCTTATGTTTACTGAACCTTTCCAGTTTACTTTGTTTGGTGTTGTGTTCAATGGATGGAAGATAGGCTAGGGTCAAAGATTGTCCTGCAGCTATGCATGCATATATAAATGAAGCACAATATTATGTAGCAAATACAATAGTGATAAGAGATTTGTGAGCAAGACATCCATAAATACTATTGCCCCTAAAAGCAGAGGTGACAATAGCCTCTTGATCCAACTATTGTCCCCACAACCGCGAGTAACAACAATTATTAAGTAAAACAGACCAAAGCATTAAGATAGATGATTATGCCATTTATTCCAAGCGAATCACTAAACGTGTACCGTTACTTTCCCCTTTCTGTCACTGAGGTTTTGAGATAGCACGCTGTTCTCCACTCATGCCACCTCTTCCCTTGATCAATCCCGAGGATACAAGATTACAAATCTCCTATTCAATTTCTGCACAAAACTCATATGATTAGATGCAGATAAGCGCTGCGAGGATTCACCCCAACCCGCAGTCCGTGAGGACTACTCACTCATGATAACAAGATCGAAAATAGAAATCATTGTGGTAAAATACTTAGATTGAATCAAATATTATTACAATGGTTATCAATTCTCAAGGAGATCTCTATTACATGGTGATGGCTATGATTATGGAGGGGATTGAAGAGGAAATTGATGAACTATGGTGGTGAATCTCCTCCGGTGAGTTGCAGATAGATCTGGTGGATGACGGCTCTGTTTATCGATAAATGGCTCTCCTTCTAGACTGGCTCCCTTCACGAAAGTTATATGGTTTAACCTCGAAAATGCTCTGACACCCAGTACGGGCAGACGGTACGGGAGGAGCTTACTCGTACCGATTACCTACCCCAAAGTGGAGGTTGTAGTGTCCTATGGTTGTAAAATGGAGGACCATACTACTTTTTTCTTTCAAAGGGACGCATAACACACCTGCCCCAAAGTGGAGGTTGTAGTGTCCTATATTTGGTATATGGTGTTTTTTAATACAGATTTGGTGCACATGAGTATCAGTGCTCTCGAATTTAAAATATTCAAAAGCTCTATTTTTGTATTTTAAAAATTCATAAAATTTATTTCATAAATACATACATATGTCATGAATACTCGTGCAAAGTTTCAGTAGAAATTATGTTTTATTTTGAGCTACAAAAAAACCAACTTTATGGTTGTGTATACGGGTAATTTTTGTCATAAATTTGTCTTTTTATATAGTTCATAATACAACATATTTTCTTACGAAATTTCTACAATATATTCAGAACTATGTATGTGCAAATTTAAGCCCAGATTTTTTGAAATTTTAAAAATACGATTTTTTTAAAAAACGGGAACACTAGTTCTCACGTGCCAAAGTTGCTTTTTTTTTTTGCTTTATTTGATAATAACTGGCAGCGGCCGGAGGGAGTACATCGGGCGGGTTCTGCTTCTAGGGTTTGTAGCGGCGCTGGAGCAGCCCGCACGAGCCGCCCGAGCGCGTTTTTAACCGACGTACATCTAACCAAATCTCAGATGTCCTCTACTTATTGTTATCACCAGAATTTGACCGGATAAGAGGTGGACTGCGATTGAAGATGGGCTTGAAGAATACACATAGAAGAAATACATGAATCGGCCTTGCATACAAAGTTTGGGCTAGTTTGCCCGTGTATTTGTAACATAGTAGGATACGTGTTGTTTAAGCTAGAGTTTGGCTCGTGCACGGTTGGGATTATTCCCACGTTAGAAAGTCTACGGACTATAAATATGTATCTAGGGTTTATGAAATAGACAACAATCACGTTCACCATAAACCAATCTAGGCGCATCGCCAACTCCCTTGTCTCGAGGGTTTCTTCCGGGTAAGCATCATGCTGCCTAGATCGCATCTTGCGATCTAGGCAGCACATGTTTATTCGTTGTTCATGCGTTGCTCGTGCTGAAGCCTTTTTGATGGCGAGCAACGTAGTTATCATAGATGTGTTAGGGTTAGCATTGTTCATCGTATCATATGCTTGTCGTCGTGCAACCCTTAGACGTCTAGCCGTCCTTACACCTATCTTAGGTGTAAGGGCGGCACCCCGCTTGATCATTATTTAGTAGATCCGATCCGTTATGATTGCTCCTTGTTCTTCAAGGATTAGTTTAATATCTGCATGGTTAGGCCTTACAAACGGGTTGAAGGATCCGAGTGGCGCATAGGGTGTAGTTTGCTAGCCCTAGACAGGATGTTCCGAGGATCAACTTCGTGTTGGTTTTTAGGCCTTGTCTAGGGTCGGTTTACGATCACCGTGCGTGGCCGCCGAGGCTCAATCACGAGTAGGATGTTCCGATTATGCGGTGAAAACCCTAAATCGTAGTAGGTCGTTTTAGCTTTATTTTGATCAAGCGGGACCACCATCCGATCGTACACCTCGTACGGATCATGGGTGGATCGGCTCCTTGAGCCGATTCACGGGACAACCCGAGAGCCGATCGAGGCTCGTATTTAATGTTTACGTGTATGCCATGCAGGAAACTAAGCGAGGCACATCCAACACCTTCCTGACCGGGTATAGGTCAGGTGGCACGCCCTTGCATCAGCATCGGACGTGCGTGCCGAGTCTTTGCGGGCCGTCGCTCGGAGGGACCAGGGCCAGCCGCCGTCCTGGGAGCCTCCCGGCTCTACGGTGTTGCCCGTCGCTGCTCGTCGGTGGGTTTCTGACCGCAACACATTCTGGCACGCCCGGTGGGACCATCTTCGACATCAACCGCATCGCCATCTACATCTGAGATGGCGGAAGGCACTCCGATCACGTACGAGGATCCGACCGAGGAGCTCAAGAAGAAGCATGACGAGGTCAAAGCGATCCTCGAAGCCGATCTCATCGGCTCTTTTCACGTAACCCGCTCACATGGCATCAGGTGGAAAGGGTTCTCACCTGAAGGCGCGCTCGATGGAGTGGACCTGTTCGCCCCGTCAGAAGAACGCACCAGGTCGCTGCGTCAGGAGATTAACTTCATGGTAGCTCATTCGCTACACCGCCATTCTGAGAGCCTGGTAAACACTTTGGAGCGTGTCGCTCTTCGCGTGATCCAGGAAATCATGAAGCATCAGTACTCTCCGTCAGGACCAGCTCTGGGGACTCACCAAGGAGAGATGCCACTCCAGTCCCGTCCACCGCTGCCATTCGCGTTGGCAGCACCAGAGGTGCCGAATTCACCGGCATACGTCGTCTACAAGATCGGTGGTGACCCTAGTGACTACCAATTCTTGCATGAGGCGCCTAAGGAGATCCCTCACGGATACACGTGCACATACGTGCCAGACTGCAGTAACTGGGCACTCACGAACCAGGCTGCAACAGCAGGGATTTCTGGAACAGCAGGAGGAACTTCGGGAACAGACCTTGAGAAGCAGACGTGGCTAGCTAAGTATGCCACTCCGACAAACCTCCAGAGCCCAGCTCCTGCAGTTGGCTCAGAGCTGGAAAAGCATGCATGGCTGGCTAAGTATGCCACTCCGGCAAATCTTCAGAGTTCGATTCCTACAGCCAGCACCGCGGATCAGATTAGTACCATCTTAAAAGACCAGTTCGGCATGGTGCCGAAAAGGAGGACAATCGGCTATTCCAAGCCGTACCCCAATGAGTACGAGTTGATCCCGTTACCACCCAAATATCGGCTCCCTGATTTCTCCAAGTTTAATGGATCAGATGGTTCCAGTTCCATCGAGCATGTGAGCCGATATTTGGCGCAGCTGGGCACGATCTCAGCATCAGATGAGCTGCGTGTGAGGTTCTTCGCACAGTCCCTCACAGGATCGGCTTTCGGGTGGTACACATCGCTGCCACCAGATTCAATCCGGACTTGGAAGCAGTTGGAAGAGCAGTTCCACATGCAGTATCACTCAGAGGCTTCCGAGGCTGGCATTGCCGATCTAGCACAAGTACGACAGAAGCGCGGAGAAACAGTTTCAGAATACATCCAGCGCTTCAGGACCGTTAGGAACCGATGCTATTCGGCTCATGTGACTGAAAAAGAAGCAGTCGAGTTGGCGGTGGTGGGTCTCGCATCACCGATCAAGGACGTGGCCTCCCAAGCAGACTACCCTTCACTGGCGCACATGGTGCAGAAGCTCTCAGCATATGAACAGCGCCACCCAGATGTATACCAGGATAAATTCAAACGTGCGGTGGTCCTGGTTGAGGCAGATGAAGATGAAGGTTCTGCGGGAGATCAAGAGGTAGCAGTGGCTGAATGGACTCGGGGGCAAGCCCCGTGTCCTGTAAGTGGGTTAAGCCACAAGGTCCTCCAAGAGGGTTTGACTTTGATGTCACCAAGGCTGAGCAAATTTTCGACCTCTTACTTAAGGAGAAGCAGCTAAAGGTACCCGAAGGCCACAAGATCCCCACGGCTCAGGAGTTGAACGGAAAGCCATACTGCAAGTGGCATAACACGTTCACCCATGCCACCAACGACCGCAGGGTGTGGCGTCGGCGGGTCCAAATGGCGATAGAACAAGGGCGTCTAATTTTCAGCCGAGTACGCCATGAAGGTCGACACACACCCCTTCCCCGCCGTTAACATGGTGGAGTGCACTTACCCTGGAGGGTGCCAGCCAGGATTCTCGTTCAATATCAACATGGTAGGACCTGGGCACCACTCTGGTAAGGACGGAGACGAGGGCAGCTGCGCTCATAGCAAGGACACGGAGGAAGCCGTTCCACGCGATCGGCTCCGTCACGATGGCAAGCGCTACATCACAGAGGGAGAAGTGAGGAACGCAAGATATCATCGACCTCTCTCTGATCACCTCCTCAACAAGTATGTGAGTCAATATGACCAACGCCGACGGTATAACAGCGAGGACGAAAGGGATCGTCTAGCTAGGGATGCCAGGAGACATCATCGGCATGATCGCGACGAGGAGAGGTATGAGCGCCACGCCAAGGAAAAGTCGAGAGAACAAGACGACGTGGATAGGCACTGGGACTGTCCCTTCTTCAGACACTGCTGGGATTCAGGAATGAGCCGATTGCCTACAATCGGCAACTGCCTAGAATGTAAACAGAAGAAGAAGGATGCAGCGAACGTGTCCGTGTTCAAACGTCTAGGGCCTCTTTCGCCTCGGAACAAGCACGCTGAGTCCTCTCGGGTAGAAGATCTCGAGGAACTAGAGGACGATGATGAAGAAGAAGATAAGTATCATCGGCCAAGGTGGTGCCCTGATGGACTCAGCCATTCCCAAAAGCGTAGGGTTCAGCGACTACGTGGTTTGGAGGAAGCCGGGAGGTTATACCTGCACACGTTGAGGAAGGCGCGGCCTGATCTGGCCGCTAAAATTCAGCGAACCCGGGACGAAGAAGGTCGGCCACAAAGGAAAGAGTGGCGCCCAAGACAAAAGGAAGCCGATGATAAAACATCGGCTGGCACAAACATGGTGTTCATCCTTCCAACGGAGTTTAGTGCTCCAGGATTAGACGAAGCACCTGTGGCACAACTTGACTGCGGCCCACGGCCGGTTATCTTTGAGAAGTCACGAGAAAGAAGCTACGGACATCCGAAGGCCCCGTACTTGCGAGGCTACATCAATGGGCAGCCTCGTCAACAAGATGTCTGGTGGACACCGGAGCGGCGATCAACATTATGCCATACTCCATGCTACGTCGGTTGGGACGCTCTAGCTCGGATCTGATCAAGACCAACGTGACGCTGAGCGATTTCAACGGCCAAGCATCTGACGCACAAGGTGTTCTGAACGTGGATCTGACCGTAGGAAGGAAAACCGTCCCTACGACGTTCTTTATTATCGACAGCAAGAGCACCTATGCTGTCCTACTAGGGAGAGATTGGATCCACGCCAACTGTTGCATTCCATCCACGATGCACCAATGCCTAATACAGTGGGATGGAGATGAAGTAGAAGTCGTCCACGCAGATGATTCAGCCGAGATTTCAACGGCCGGCATGAACGTTTGGGAGACATCGGGCCAAGAGCCACTCTCAGGCATCAATTTGTACGACCGCGAGCGCATCGACGTGACAAAGGACGGGGTTAGGCTGGTTTTATCCACCGGCCTGACCGTGTAACAAGAGCAACATCTATGGACAAACGTGGCGATGCCGATCCATGTGATCGGCCCCAAAGATCTATGAAGGAACATTGCAAAACCTTCATTGAGCAATCAACATGGAGGCCGGTTCCAGCAATCGGCCAAAATTATCCTCACCATGCGTTCTGCCTAGGTTCAACGTCGATCTAATGGGCAATGGGTTTACGTCGGCTGATGAGCTGGAAGAAGTCAACACTGGTCCTAACAGAGCCGACGTTCACATATAGCGCCTTGGCTAACCACAGAGTCGATGTTAGCAGTTACCTGGCAGAATCGGCTCGGGGGGCACCTAATCAGATGAACATGTGCAGTGAAATACTGGGGGCCGATAGAAAATCGGCCAGTAAATTTTTTTTTTCATGACGTACAGCCGATGCACGGACATCGACTATAGTACAATTACACAGGATCTACCTGCTGCGTGTTCAAGACGCGGATGGCCTTCTGCTTCCTAGATCCTCAGCAGCAATGAGCCGATTTTAGTGAACCTTCTTTTCGAAGACTTCCAACCCTTTGCCGATTAAGCCGTTGATGTTGCGTCTACAATATCGTTTTTCAACGGAAGAGAAGATGATCGGTGGTGGCAAGTTTGGCTGGCTCTGCATGGTGGCTGTCTCAGAATTGCCTGAGTTCAGAACCCTCTGTCTGATCTGTGCGTCCTCACCGCTATTCTCGCCTTGACTGAGGCTCGGGGGGCAGCTGATTTGGTAGGCACTCTGCTTTTTGGAAGCCGATTGGAGTGTCGTCGGCTGACCCAGCATCATAAGCTTCTTCGAAAGTGGTGAGTTGTTGCAGGAGGTCACCAGAGCTGCTGGAAGGAGCCTGAAAGGAAAGCCATCATCATCTACACGGTCAGGGCCGTTCCTGTTGATGCAAAAGATAAAGCCGGGCGCTATGTTCGAACAATAAGGAGTGGTTAAGGATCACCTTCAGGACTGGGACCATAGCATGGGCATTGGATGAGGTTGCTTTGAGTCCGTTGCAGTTACGAACCTGCGCGATTGACATCTGAGGTTCATGTGGCCGTGGGTTTGATCTGTTCAAACGGCGATTTGGGGATTTGAGTTTTACTCTTTCAGATAGGTCGCAGGTTACCATTTGAAAAGACGATAGAATTGGCCTTGCTCGCGTTTTATGGCAAGGGCCGATGCTCTGCCATCGGCTCTTAATGTGTTGACTCACTTTAATCGGCAAAGTTGGGAAAGGGACAGAATCGGCTGAGAAATGTCTTCTTCATTAATAAGAAAGGATTTTTACAATGAAGAGCCGATTGCTCAAGAAAGGAAGAACAAAAGGAGAGCCGATTGCTCAGGAACTACTAATCCTACATTGCTAATCCTCGCTGGCCTCATCGTCGGCATCGGAGCTGCCGTCGGCGCTACTTCCGGAGAATTCCTCGTCGCTGCTGCCCCAGCCCTCGGCCGGAGCCTCTTCTTCCTCGTCATCATCATCATCCTCGCTGTCCGCCCAAGCGCGGAAGCGTTTCGCCGGTGGATACCCAGTGGAAGAGGAGGAATCATCCTCCTCCTCTTCTTCTCCTTCCTCGTCATCATCATCGTCCTCGCTGTCCGCCCACGCGCGGGAGCGCTTCGCCGGCGGATGCCCGGCGGAGGAGGAGGGATCATCCTCCTCCTCTTCCTCCTCTACTTCTTCTTCTTCCTCCTCCTTGTCGGAGGAGATGGGGTTCGCCCAGGAGTGGAGGTCGTCTTCACTCTCGCTCTTCAGCTCCCCTTCGATGAGGAACTTGAGGTCGTCCTCCCCATCGGTCAGAGGTAAGTCACCATCTGACCCGACGAGTGCTTCGGGTGGGCCATCTGGTATGTGGTCAGAGTTCCACTCCTGCTCGCTCGAGGAGGAGGATTGGGAGGAGAGGCCTGAGGAGATAGAGGAAGAGGAAGACATTGCTACAGGGAAAGAGGGTTTTTTGGGTGCTGATGGACAGAACAGAGCAAGGGGATGAAGTGGCGAACCGTTCGGCATAGATAAATAAAGGGGGTATAGTGGAGATTTAATGCCATGACGGTTCTTGAGGACATGATGCCGAATCTGTCAATTCACGCAGAGAAGCTGAGGAGGCGAGGCGACATGATGAAAGACTCTGCAGCGGTTCTGCTCTGCCAACAACATGACCCGACGAAGGAAAAGCATAATGATTTTGGAATCATCATTTCCAAAACCAGGGGGGCATGTGTTATCACCAGAATTTGACCGGATCAGAGGTGGGCTGCGATTGGAGATGGGCTTGAAGAATACACATAGAAGAAATACATGAATCGGCCTTGCATACAAAGTTTGGGCTAGTTTGCCCGTGTATCTGTAACATAGTAGGATACATGTCGTTTAAGCTAGAGTTTGGCTCGTGCACGGTTGGGATTATTCCCACGTTAGAAAGTCTACGGACTATAAATATGTATCTAGGGTTTATGAAATAGACAACAATCACGTTCACCACAAACCAATCTAGGCGCATAGCCAACTCCCTTGTCTCGAGGGTTTCTTCCGGGTAAGCATCATGCTGCCTAGATCGCATCTTGCGATCTAGGCAGCACACGTTTATTCGTTGTTCATGCGTTGCTCGTGCTGAAGCCTTTTTGATGGCGAGCAACGTAGTTATCATAGATGTGTTAGGGTTAGCATTGTTCATCGTATCATATGTTGTCGTCGTGCAACCCTTAGACGTCTAGCCGTCCTTACACCTATCTTAGGTGTAAGGGCGGCACACCGCTTGATCATTATTTAGTAGATCCGATCCGTTATGATTGCTCCTTGTTCTTCAAGGATTAGTTTAATATCTGCATGGTTAGGCCTTACAAACGGGTTGAAAGATCCAGTGGCGCGTAGGGTGTAGTTTGCTAGCCCTAGACAGGATGTTCCGAGGATCAACTTCGTGTTGATTTTTAGGCCTTGTCTAGGGTCGGTTTACGATCACCGTGCGTGGCCGCCGAGCTCAATCACGAGTAGGATGTTCCGATTATGCGGTGAAAACCCTAAATCTTAGTAGGTCGTTTTAGCTTTATTTTGATCAAGCAGGACCACCATCTGATCGTACACCTCGTACGGATCATGGGTGGATCGGCTCCTTGAGCCGATTCACGGGACAACCTGAGAGCCGATCGAGGCTCGTATTTAATGTTTACGTGTATGCCATGCAGGAAACTAAGCGAGGCACATCCAACACCTTCCCGACCGGGTATAGGTCGGGTGGCACGCCTTGCATCAGCATCGGACGTGCGTGCCGAGTCTTTGCGGGCCGTCGCTCGGAGGGACCAGGGCCAGCCGCAGTCCTGGGAGCCTCCCGGCTCTACGGTGTTGCCCGTCGCTGCTCGCCGGTGTGTTTCTGACCGCAACACTTATATAGTCTGATCAGGCAATCCTCTTGTCGTTTCTCCAAACATAAAAAAAATGAATTTTCTTTCTAAGAATTGTGGTACCGAGATCAAATCACTTTCTGGCTTAGCTGACGAACAGTTGCGCAATTCAGAGATAAAACAAAATGGAGGACGCGTAATACTTTCGAAGAGACGCGTGATACTGTTACGTGCTCGCGTCTTGGTCTGACGTCTCACTCTGGCCCAGGTGGCACTTCAGCTCAAATATATACCCCATGAACGATCAAAGCTAATTCTCTCATCGGTATCGATCGCCATCGCCATCACTTTCGCCTGACCGCCTTCGTCCTCCGGGGCTAGCTAGCTCTTCGGGCAAAATGGCGTTCCCCCTGACCGTGATAGTGCCCAACTACGTGCCCGACGAGTGGAGCTTCCAAGACAGCACCCGCCGGGACAGCACTAGACGTGGCTTCTTCGACCGGGTGCGGCCGGAGCGGGACGCTGCCGCCCAGGACGTGAGGGCTGGCGGCTGCTTCTCTTGCTTTGACCCGGCGTCGAGCGAGGCCATTGCTGGCCTGCGCGTGCCGGTGGCCGGCGAGACGAGGGAGGAGTGCTGCGCAGTGTGCCTTGAGGACTTCGAGGAGGAAGGCGGCGACGTCCACCTCAGGACAATGCCCTGCTCGCACTCCTTCCACGAGGGCTGCATCTTCCGGTGGCTCCGGGTCAGCCGGGTATGTCCCTGCTGCCGCTTCCCGCTGCCCTCCGCCGACGAAGAGTGCCTCCAGGACCAGCCGGCGCCGGCCGGAGCTGGAGATAGAACCAACTGAAGAATGATTCATTGATCCTATGCTAACGTTTGTTTGTTCTACTGTGTAATTGTAGTCATGCTGTTCTGAATTCCCTCTCAATTTTATCTGACGACGACGATGTAATGCTCTGCTTGGACTGGTTCAGTTCAGTGATATGATGCGGTTTATTAAGAAATGAAGCAATGGTTACATGAATAACACTCTCTGTTCTACATCCTTTCCATGCCAATCTCAGCATGATCGCGGTTACGCTAGCTCTAATTAAATGAGGATATCATTTGTGAAATGTACAGAACCTATGAGCAATTTCCAGCTGAACCAAAATTTGCCGTGCTGACACGTCGCCCGCCCATCTATGGTCGGAAGAATCAGATCTTTTTTTCCTTTTCTCAATGGAGCAAATGAGAAATCACTACACATCTTCAGTGAAAGCCCTGTATATGAAGTCTCTGAACCGCTTGCAGTACTGCTTGGGGTCGACGGCAGATATAGAGTTGGGGTCATAGAGTTGGGACTTGTAGGCGTGCTCCAGCTTCTTGCTGATGTCGTAGTCCTGCAGGATGTCAATGATGCCAAAGAAGAGGACCACCTCCCGAAATTCTCCGGTGGGATCGCCGATGAGAGGCGACTCGCTCTCGGGGTTCCGCACGACGTTCTCCACCCTCGACTGCATGGCGATCCCCAGTTTCAGTGGTAATTTCCTGCAAAGATCATACTATGTTGTGAGGCTTGCAAGTGTCTTCAGTTGAGAGTAGTGATCTTTCAGTTGGTAGTTTTTGTTTTGTTTGACAGCATCTTTGAGTTGGTAGTTAGTAAGCAGTTAAGCACTGCCTATTTCTTCAGGAACAGGGCGATACCATGTTCCACTGAAGAAGTGGATCACATTACTTGACCTTTCCAATGCAAGTCTAATTGTGTTGCATCGATAAGAAGTTAAGAACTGAAAACAGTATTGTCATGCATATTCTACAAATATTTGGTAGCGAATTGCTGTAAATTGCGTTTGTGATATACCTATTTTGTTCAGAATCTTCAGCAGCACCGTTGTCAGCATTAGTACAATCTGTAACAGGAAAGGAGAGATTATTTTTCAGGACATCTGAATTCAAAATACTATATTTTATGAGGTAATCATATGTTTACGTCGATCTTTGAAGTGAATGCCGACTAAAAGACTATAATCCATGATCCTCTCCTGCTCTAGCAACTCGCAATCTTTGTCCACTTGCCTGGTAATTAAGAAACATAAACCATAACACAAGGATGGTTAAGTGACTTTTAAACACACTTTTTTATGAGTACCCGTTTTGGGTGATTAATTTAGGACATTTAGTACTAGCATTACAACGTAACCAGATAAAATAAATCTTTTGCACACAATTGGCGGATGTAAACATACCTGCAGAAGTCCTGGAACCAAGTTCCTCCTAACCGGAAAATAAAATTGAGATCAAGATCCTTCAGAGTGGTGTGCTCATCAATTTGATCAAGGGGTTTGTCGGTCATGCGACCTTGCGAAGATCCTTTCAAATCAAAACGCCGATGAATCGCATAGTGAGAGCAGAAGAGGTTCCCCATTATGACAAACCGAACCTGAATGAAATAGCAACAAAACCTGAGCATATACTCAGGCGTATATCTTCCTTGATGGTCATTTTCAACGAACACACCAACTGTTCAACGCATCCTAACCTTTTTCTGAATACCTCCTGTGATTTTAACACAGTGCAGGCCAAAGAACTTGGTCACTAGAGTATGTTCGTAATTGCGTACATGTTTATAATAGGCTGGAAGCATCCTAAGAAGCACCTGTTCATAACACCAAAAACCACAAAATCAGATCTTGCAATGCCATATTTAATTTCTTTCAATAAAGGGAATATATTTATTTGTATCTTAATAGCTTACCTTAACTTCTGCTTTCTTCATTGTCTTGATCATGTACTTGTCATCGTTGGTGAGGTAGAAGAAGCTTCCACTTTTGCCAGGCGATGATAGCTCCCTGAGCGCATCATCGCCGCAAATGGAGATCATGTAGTCTGCTGGGTCAACGTCGAAGAGCTTGCGCAATGTCCTGGAGTAAGATCACACAAGATCAGTCATTTCAGTAGGTACTGCAATATTCGCATTTTGCTCTTCAATTTTGGGTGATACATGAACTGTAGTCAATCAAAAACTTTCACTATTAGATTTCTTCAGTTTTTGAAGGGACTGGTTCAATCCAAATAATGCAAAAAATATTTCGGACCTGAAGACCAAGGGGCAGTAGTCCTTCCACCGGAAATCGCAGGATTGGTGAGGCGGCGTGTGCTTTGATCCTTCAGGAGGAAACCTCGTCCACACCTTCTCATTGGGATCAAACGCCCTTGATTTCAGATCCAGCGTGTTTGGCGCAGAATGCCTCCCCACAGCATGCCTGCTCGAGCTCCAAACAAATTGAGTTCATGGTGATCATTTCGTGTCAGTGCAATGGCAGCTGCCGGCACCGGCAGAGACAGATTCAAATTCATGGCAATTGTTTGGCCGGCGCGCGCACCTGATGCCAAGCTGGAGGTTGAGCATGAGCTCGTAGTTCTTGTGCCCCTTGGATATGGTCTCCCCCTGCTTCTTCGCCGGCTTCGGCGGGGCGCGCATGCACGACGTCGCTCGCAGCCACGCCCTCTCCACTGACGCCGCCCTGGCCTGCGCATCCTCGCTGCTGCCGGCCAGGAACTGGGACTGCGTCTGGGTCGGGGCCGGGGCCTCCTCCGCTTCGGGAATGTTGTCCATGTCCGACACACTGCTCATCCTGTGCACGCTGGACCTCCTCCCTTGGATTTGCTCGGGCTCCGGCGGCCGCCACACCGGCTTCTTGAGCACGGCCTCTACCCCGGGCCACGTGACTATCTTCTGCGATGGCAGCAGCGACGCCACCTTCCCCTCCGTCACCTCCAGCTCCTCCAGCAGTTTGGTGATCGCCTCCCTGGGCTCCCGCGGCGGCATGGGCACGGCCGGCCCACCGGAAGGAGGGTAGTAGACGCCGCTCTTGGCGTTCGTCTCGCCAGACTCCTGCTCCTGCCACCAGACCCCGATGTACATGCTGCCGTCAGCCCACCGGAAGGTGCCCTGGCCCTTTGGCTTGGCGTCCTCCCACGCGCCGTCGTAGCGGTCGCCGTCCGCCCATATCACGGTGCCGCAGCCGTGCATCTCGCCGGCCTTCCACGTGCCGATGTACTCGTGCCCGTACCGCCAAATGTAGCGGCCGTGCCCGTCCTGCCGCCCGTCGCGCCAGTGTCCGTCGTAGACGTCGCCGTTGGCGTACGCCTGCGTGCCGCGGCCGTGCCGGAAGTTGTTGGCCCAGTGTCCCGCGAACGTGTCCCCGAACTCGCCGATGTAGGTGCCGTGGCCGTGCATGTAGCCGCCGGCGAGGTCGCCCTCGTAGGTTGCGCCGGAGGGCCAGGAGAACTTGCCACGGCCGGACGCGCGCCCCCGGCGCCACGAGCCCTCGTACATGCTGCCGTCCGTCCACAAAAACTTGCCGGAGCCGTGCGGGAGGTCCTCGCTGACGCCACCCTGGTAGAAGTCGCCGCTGGGGAGCAGCTGCTCCGAGTGGGTGACCGAGACCGCAGAATCGTCGTCTTCCTCCTCGTCCTCGTCCTCCTCCTCCTCGTCGTCCTCGTCTTCGTCATTCTCCTCGGTGGCAGCGCTGTCGGCGTCGTTTTCCACAACGTCATAGCCGTAGATGGTGTTGGAAGAGGCGACCACGGAGAGGGCGACGGCTGGGTCGCCGTCGATCACGGCGGGTCCGGTGGCTGGAAATACGGAGCTACCTCGTCGGATGGCCATGGTGGTGTTGAGCTTGCGGATCCCCGCCTCCCACAGCCGGCTGGCCGGAGCCGGGATCTGGTTCATCTTGCTCCCCGTCATGGTGGCGTGACGTGAACGTGATGGAGGCTGTCAGATAGATCGGTTAAAGAAAGAATGCCCGCGCGAGGCAACAAGCTAGGGGAGAAGGACGTCGACGGAGGAAGCCATGGCGTTGCGTTGCATGGCGCGCGAGAGTTTTGGGTGAGGACGCTGGAGAGGGAAATAAATGTTGGAGGATGAGAGGAGTTGTCGGGGAAGGAGCCCGCATGGAGGAGAGCTCGACATTTGGAGGGAGCCAGGGCGGTCGAATTTTCAAGCCTCTTGCACCCGTAGCCCCGTACCTAACCTTTCCCCCCGAACTCGCAAACTTTTTCTTTTCTTTTGGCAGCCACAATAACATTCAACTACCTCTCTAGCCCGAAATATTTGACGCAGCCCATTCACAAATTAAAATTGAAACAGGTTAAATCCAGCAATTATACAATATGTTGATGATACAATTTTCATATTCGAATATAGTTTAGAAAGTGCTAGGAATTTAAATTTTATCTTATGTATTTTTTGCAACTTATGGTCTTGATTTAAAATTTATCTTATGTATTTTCCCGTCTAAGTATTTTGGGGTACCAACGCATTACAAGTGTTTGCGAGGAAAAACACAGAGATAAGATAGAGAATGAGATTGCTAGTTGGAAAGGTACTCTTACTTCGATAGGAGATCTAGGTGGATTTTAATTCAATCTTCTCTCAACAATGTAGTTTTATGATTTTGTTTTTTGTGATGCCAAAAGGGTTCTTGAAAAGATGTGACTTTCGGGATTGTCAAAAAAAAAAAGATGTGACTTTCGGGATCGCATGCTTTGGCAAGAAAAGCAAAACGTAAAGAAATACCATCTAGTTAAACGGGTTGATATATGTCGGCCAAAATACCAAGGAGGACTTGGGGTGATAAATTTGCGTCTTAAGAATATTAGTCTTCTCGATAAGTGGATTTAGAGGTTTGAGAATGAAGAGGGTATATGGCGGGATTTTGTTAGGGCAAAGTACCTCAGAAAAGGGACTTTTACTCAATGCAAGCCAAGCGATGCTCATTCACACTTTTGGTCAGAGGTTTGGTGTTCGTAAAAGATGTTTTGTATAGTTGTTGTAAAAGAGTAATCGGTGATGGCATGAAGACTCGATTTTGGGAGGATAGTTGAGTTCGACATAGGCCATTATGCCAAAGTTTCCCACGGTTGTATAATTTGTGCTGTAGACATAATGTTACTATTAATACGGTTTTCACTACACGGTTTGAGGTTTTTTGAGAAGTCATAAGGTTCTTACACAATGAAACTTAAGAGATGTGGTTAAAACTTTTGGAAACTTGCAGTCATGTTAGTTTGACTGAAGAGCGGGATAGGCTAGTGTGGTTATTGACTAAATCGGATGTTTTCATGTGAAATCAACGTATTCCTTTCTAATTGCTAAGAGAGTTAATTTTCCATATAAAGTTTTGTGGACCCTTAAATTACCTTTGAGGATCGAAGTTTTTTTTTTTTTTTGCTAAGACAATTTTTTTACTCTTGAAAGTGCATGCTCTCATGTTGTTTTCAAGTATCTTAAGGTTATACTTAAGAAAAATCTATGACGTCCTTTACATGACAGAGTGAGTATAATTTTAAGGTTTGTGCCTCCTCGTGCGGCGGCGTGCCGCACCAGGACGCCTAGCCGCCAACGTCTTGGGCCGCCCGTCTCCCCCTCCCCATCCCGCCGCCGTTGGCAACGTTGTCGGGCAAAGCCCGTGTGACGGCGTCGGTGGATCTTCCTCGGCCGCGATCTGGAGGTTGGCGCCAGCATCCATCCGCTCCATCCTCAACGACGGTGATGCGGGCTGGCGGCGACCGGTCTTTGGCGTACTGTACGGTGGCAGGCGACTCAGGTTGGGTGGTGTCGTTGGGCCAATCTGGGCCCAAGGGGTTCGGATTGGACACTCCTTCCCCTGCACCACGACGTCTCCGACGATGGCCCCTAGAGGCTAGGCCAGTCCCACAACACAAGGATACCAAGGCAGCGGCGCCCTCCTTCTCCGCCGAAGGCGGTCGGCCTGGATGGTTTGTGGTGTTCATCCCACATTTGGCAGGTCGCCGGCGGGTGGCGTGGGGGCTGCTCGCACGGCATGAATAAAGGTGGTGGTCCGAGGATCTCTGTCACGACATTAAGATGATCTACTTGATGCATGTCTCCATTGATCTAGTCAGAGTGTCGAGTTTCGGAAGACTCCGCCGGCGAACTTCAAATGGACAACATGCCTAGAGATTGTCGGATGGGATGGTATTCGGTCATGTGCAACCATGTTTTTCTGGCCATTTGGTTTCAGCGGGAGCGATTCGAAGCTCTGCAGGTTGTTGCCATCATGGGAACATGTCTTTAGTTCCAATCCATGGTGAAGTAGATCGCAGAGAATGACACGGAAGCTGAGTTCTGAGGATTAGTAATGGTGGTTCAAGTACTGGTGGTGACGAGGAATTGTCTTTGGTGATTTGTGACTTGGAGAAGTGGTAATGGCAAGTGTGGGCGACAATACGGGAGAATTCAGATTCTAAACTTGCAGGGTGAAAATTCAAGGTCTGGCCTTAACTGGATGTACCTAGCAATAGCCTTGTTGGAGGCATTGTTTTGTGAGAGCGGACTTTCTCCATGGTTAAAACCTATGATCTATGATCATGGCGACGGCGGCGCTTGTGTACTATTTCCTTCTTGGAGACGTCGCTTTTGGAGAAGATGGAGTTCTGGTACTGTATCCATGGTGTTTGGGTCGCTGCTACAAGGAATAGATCTCTGTACCGGGGTTTTCTAATATGTAATTTTTTTTGTTGTGTGCATCTATATTGTCATTAGGGCACTGTGTTGTTTCAGAGGCTGGGTGTAATTAATATCTTTTAAAAAAACACAGTACAAACATAGACGCTCACATACACGCGCATACACTCATCCCTATGAACGTACATACGCACACCCTACCCCTATGAGCACCTCCGGTAGACTGAGCCGGCGAATTAGATCTTGAAATTGACGAAGCCACCAATTAGTATCTTTTTTAATTAATATATACTTTTTTATCGAAAAATAGACCCCCAAATCTCAAAACATTGTAAACCACCCCCAAGGGGTATCGTTTAATCTCAGCTATCCTACCAATAATCCCGAACATGTATCGATCAATCTCAGCCGTCCTTGTGTTTCACTCTGAAAAACGTTTCGATCTTTGAAATCTATGGAAGCACAAGACATAATTTTAATATTTCGATGTTGATAATCAGTGTACTAGGAGTATTTTCTATATGAATAGTCCATGTATCTGTGGCTAAATAAAGAACCAAGAATATACTGCATACAATGATATTTCTAGTCGTGGGATAGCAACACGTGTCCTCCTATTTCTCAAAAGGACGTGTTTCCTGTTTGAAAGGCCGGCTCGTCCGATTTTGCAGCGACTTCTGATCAAGAAAGCGAACACCTCTCTCTTCCCCCCCGCGTCGCCCTCCTCTGGCGACCAGGGGGGAACCCTAGCCGCCGCCGCCTCTAGTTCCCTCCCCCCTCTCTCCCCTGCCTCGCCGCCGCCGGAGGGGAGCCGGCGAAGCCGCGCGCTCCCCGGGGAAGGTGGCGGCGGGGCGGTTCTTCCCTCCCGCGTCCCTGGTGAGAGGGAGCTCGCTCGGGCGCGGAGATGGCGGCGGACGCGACGTCGGTCGGCGAGCGCGGCGGCGATGGGCGACGGGCGTGGCTGTCTGCGGCCGACGCGCGGCGGCCGTGCGAGGTCGTGGCGCTGCTGTTGGCGGCGGCGGGCGGTGCGGGCCTTCCGGGCCCGATCTAGGCTGCGCGGGGCGGCGCGGCGGGCTGTGCCGCGGAGGGGCCTCTCCGGCAGCGCGGGGGGCGGCCGGTGGTGCTGCCCAGGTCCGGGGCAGGTGTGGCGGTTTGCCGGGGTGGCGTCCCCGGGCGGCGGTGGCGGCCGTGACGAGGAGCTCCTAGTTGCTGCGCCTGGGTTCTGGTGGGTTGCCGGGGCGACGGCCCAGGGCTGCGGCGGCGTGGTGTTGGGCTCGTGCAGCGGCTGAGACGGCCGCGTCGGCGGTGGAGCCTGCCGGAGGCCATGGCGGCTGTGCTGCTTCTGGAGGCTGCGGCGATGGGCCGGTTTGGCTGTGCGGTGGCGGCTGGTGGTGCGGGGAGTTCATGCCTGCGGGCTTCGGCGTTCGTCCTCGAGCCCCGTGTTGGTGTTGGTCGGCGTCCCCTCTATGTGGCGTTCCGGCGGCGCCCACGGCGATCTTCGGCGGTACTCCGTTGGCTTCGGGATGTGTTGCTCTCGGCGCGTCGGCGGCTACAGGTTGGCCTGGGGGTTGCTCTGCGGTTGCTTGTGGTGGTTTGTGCCGGTCCTTTTTGGCGGGCGCGAGGTCTTGAAACTCTTCGCTGGGCGAAAGCTTTGTCTTGGCGGTCGGCCAGGACCGACGACGGTGACGCCTGTGGGCGCCGCATACTTCTTGAAGGCGTCATCGAAGCGGGTGTTTTCTTGTTCTCCGCTCGGGTTCTCCGGGGGGAACCCTAGATCCCTCGCGGGATCGGGCGTGGGCGGCGCTGTTGCGTCGCTTTGCCTCTTGGGGCCTCGCTTTGGATGTCCACCGGACAAAGGGACTCGTGGTGCGTTTTGGTGGTTTTTCGGCGGAGGCGGGTTCGTCTTCGGCCGGGCGGGGCGCGGCCTCGGGGCCGGCGTGGTAGTGGGAGCGGTGGCTCCGGTCTTTCGCCTCCGCCTGTTGCGTTGAGGTGTGGTGTCGACCTGGCTGGTCGTCGACCCGTGTGGAGCGCAGCCTCGGGGCTGGCGTGTGGTGTCGTGTTGTAACGGTTTTTCGGCCAGTTTTCCTCATAAACGGGTCAACTCTTTTCTCCTATATCAATGAAAGGCAAAGCTTTTGCCTCGTTTCAAAAAAAAGAAGCGGACAAAGAATGCAAGCATCCAAATAAGGTAACCATGCTGCATGCAGAACCGGCCAAAAGGAGAAACCGTGCCAGATCGAGACTTTGACAACACATAGCGCCTGGTGGTGAACGATGTAGAAAGGTCTCGTTCTTGGACCCATTCTATCACAAGTTGAGAAAAGGGTACAAAATATTTGTGTCGGTCTTGAGAGAGTATGATCTATGGGAGGCTATATTTTAACATACGTCTTAAACATATTCATTTATGTGCTACATGCTCAGAAAGTTGTTTAAATAAAGTACCTGTCATGTGACACGTTTAAAAAGGCAAAATCCGGTACAAAAAACAGGACTTTTCACAAGATTTTTTTCTCTTTTTTTACATAGACCCTAAAAATATCCGTTTTTCGTGAAACTTGACGAATGGACATATATTGTGGAGATGTATATGCAGATTTTTTTTCAAAGATTTTTGATATTTCGAAATATGCTTTTTTCGTAAAGGGTGTATATGCAACCGGGAGCCGAATTGATTTTCTGCTATAGGAGATAGTCAAAAATAATGAAATGCGTTCATTGTGTCTTTCAAATATTCAGAAACTAACGGTTTCATCGCGGACGATAGGTGGATCGATGGGCGGTCTCTTCATGACATGGCGCCGGACCTTGTTGCACTCATTCCGAGACGCCCCAGAAAGTGCGGCATGCTGCGCGAGAAGCTGGCTGGCCGCAACTAGATTACTCACATTACATGGTCCTTGAGCTTCCTAGCCCTTTGGCAATATGTTTAGGTATGGATCCGGTCACGCGATGTTCAACTCGGAGTTGGACAGGTTGATTTGGAGGTGGACAAACCACACCCAATACTCCTCCAAGTCTTGTTACAACATCCTTTTCGAGGGAGCACTTGTTTCAGGGTCTTGGAAACTCAACTGGAAGTCATGGTCACCCCCGGCGAGGGTGAAGTTCTTCATCTCGCTTGCATGCCAGACTGGTGTTGGGCTCCATGTTCTCCAACATCTCGCGAGTTCCCTACTATGCGGCCAATACTCAGGGGAGACGATGGATCTCATGGGTTGTTGGATCTTGAAGCATCGCAACACAGCCGTCTTCGACAACTCCCGACCCTCCGTACGTGACATCCTTCCTTGACACGATCGTGGGCAGAAGCGGGGATCGGGCCATTGGCCAGCCCACTGCTTCCCTAGACTAGCTTGCTTTGTTTGAGTTGTATGGTGTGGTGTTAATTCTTATCTGGACTTGTACATAAACACGTGTTTCTATCAACGTTTCGAAACACAATTTTTTTTTTATCTTTTCATGGAAAAATCTAGTTACATCCGGGAACTTCAAAACGTAGCACTTATGTCCTGGTACTTCATTAAATCATATCTTAAGTCTGCTTGGCATCTTGCCTTTCTCTTGTGTCCTTTTTGACCGGCACCTCGTCAGATCAGGGGCTTTGGTGGGATTTCTTAGTACCAAGATCGGCTGAGCATCTGCCTGCTGGCGCCGTCCTTCACCGTGTGAAAATTGACAAATTTGAATTATTTAAAAAAAATTAACACAAAATAACATATTCCATTTTTTCAATCTAACATATTTCTATAACGCCCAACTGGGGAGTTATGATATACTAATTACATGCCGACAAGGCTCGGAGCATTATATGCCCATGCCCATGATCATAGTGCCTTGCCCCAAGGCGTTATGGGAATGATGCCTAGAGTCAAGGAATCACCATGGTGTTATGCAGGCATAACCGCACACTGGACTTGGCTTTATGGAGATAGGTTATATGGGAAAAGGTTCAGATAGGTTCTTTATGCATTCAACATTTGAAAAGAGGTAAATTATGTTATTTTTCACCATCATGGTGGCATCTGCCTAAGCCGCCGCCATCTCGAGAAAATGAGAGAGAGAGGAGGTGAGATGATGACATTGAGTGGTTACTTTACCATAGGGGCTTAGATGCAAATATCCATGTGGTCGGTCGGTGTGGCGTTGTTCAAAGGCCATGGAGCTATCATCAGATGAGAAAATGATTTGAAAGAATCTGAAGTATCAGGACAAAAGTGTTACGTTTCATTGTTCTGGGGCGGAAGTGTTACTTTCTGAATAGTTCGAGGACCTTAGATGCATTTTCTACTCTCAAAATTAAATTTGTGGAAGTTAACATAAATTAACCAAATAACTCATGTTATATGCATGTGCATGCAACTGATGTTTTTCTCCCGTTGGCCCCATAGTTTTAAAGAGAGCGTGCCACTATTGGGTAGTCGCAAAGACGACTACCTTATTTTTGTAGGCAGAGGTACCCTCACACAAAATTAGTGGTGCCGGCATATGTTACACCGGCAAACAACAAAGTAATACTACTACTACTCTCTCTGTAAGTACATATATTTCGAGGGTTAGATTTGACCAATAAAACGAGCGAGGATTATGTGCTACAAAAGCTATACCTTTGAATACATCTTCGAGTAAAGTTTTAATTTGAACGGTATAATTTCATGACATAATTCTAATGTACTAAATCAAATTGATAGCCAACATTAGAGCACACAAAACAAACAAGTCACGTAAGTCTGGACGAAGGGGCCGGGTATATCTTACTTTTTTTTAAAACTTGGTATATCTTACTTTGTTCTCTTTTTTTTTGTACAAGAAAGGGGTCTAGAAGACCCCGGATCATCCATTAAAACACGTGGCAGGTTACAAATTTGCAGCCCGACCCTTTTACAACACTTACGGAAGAAACCGATATTTGAAGATAAGGCCTGCCAACGTGCAAAAAACACCCTAGAACTAAAATTGGAAAAGCAACCAAGTCCCTGGGAGTCTCTGCCACCAGACGCCGGCGTCCTCAAGGCGTCGCCGCCGAGGAACTGGGCGCAGACGTCCGAACACCCCTTTCCGGCGTAGATCCGTCGCCGCCGGATAACTGGACACCACCGGAGACACACCACTTGGTGGCTACAAGATGCCGAGCTCCAGCAACGAGGTTGAAGTAGATCCTCCGACCTGGAGGTTGTTGATGGATGGCCGCCACTCCGGCCGTAGATAGCAGAGGCAGAGATGCCTCTAGCTTGGTTGCGCAAACTTTGTTCTCTTCTAGTTTGGCTATCTTAATTAATGTGTAAGATTATCGGTCCATTTGTCCACCAAACCTTTCGAATACATTTCTGCATATAGTATACTACCACGTCGTTTAGCAATTAAAGGGGCTTATGTAATGTCACTCTCCTCATGTCACATTCCAGCGGCTACAACCATGTGCTCCGTTGCTTGGTACATTCCTGGATTTTGTTTCCGCCGTGAATTAATTGAGGACAAGTCAGCAAGATAGTATGTGAGTGTGACAAAAGTGGTTATCACATCTAATTCTCAGATGCAATCTGCAATGCTATCTGCAAAAGCATCCAAATATATGTCTATATATCTAGAATTCTGCTTTGCTATGTTGGTTAAAGACTCAGAATAGGGAGTGACATGCAAAAGTAATTCATACGGAATACTTAGGCTAGTCATAGTGGGGAGTAACTTAGATTAATAATATGGTATATGTTACTAATCTAAGTTACTACCTCTATAGTGGGTACTAATTTATAGGTGATGTCATGCATTGTGTCATTTACTATGTTGTAGACTCATCTTGTCTTAGGGTGTGTGATGTTATGGTAACATAGCTAGTTACCACCTCACTCTTTTTTTTCCATCCATTGTCATGCCATGTCACCAAAATGCTTTGAATTGTGTGATATTACTAGCTACTACTCCCACTATGAGTAGTGTTATATGTAATGTCATGTAATTAAATTGTACATGCCAAAAACAGTTTATTTTCACCTACTCCCTTAATTGTTTTTAGATGAAAAAGGGTCCTGTCCCCGGCTCCATTTCATTAAACAAAGAATCTGAGACCTAAACTACAGGCTAAAGCCAAGAGTAGAAACATAGCATGTGGAGATCTTATTAAACAGTGTCTTCAGCAAAGAAGTCTACCACAGAACTACAAGTAGCTGTTTTTTCACCTCAGCCATTACAAGGACAAGACACAGCACGCAAATCACAAAAGCATAGCATCTAACAAACTGTTTTCCAGAACAGAAGACTCGCGGGAGGAACATAGTACTTCTCAGCCATTGAGCACTTGAGCCAGCGTCCCTTGCATCACAGCGCCTCATGTCGCTGGTTCAAGTAGATACAAGGCCCCTCCTCCTCTTCCTCCTCCTCCTCCTCTTCATCATCATCCTCGTTGTCATGAACCACAGCAGCAAAATAGTCCTCATAGTCATACC
Organism: Lolium rigidum; assembly: GCF_022539505.1. Lineage (NCBI taxonomy): Eukaryota > Viridiplantae > Streptophyta > Magnoliopsida > Poales > Poaceae > Lolium > Lolium rigidum. The sequence continues at coordinate 244,572,847 of NC_061510.1, read as the reverse complement.
CTTCCTCGATCGCGCTATGCTCAACCTCTGTCTTCGACTGTGTCCACTTATCGTCAGCGGGCAGCGCGAAGCGGCAGTACGGGCAGACACGGCTAACCCGTAGCCAGTCGGAGATGCATCTCTCGTGGAAGCCATGGGAGCACGGCAGCTTCCTGATGTCGGCACCTTCCTGGAAACTCTCCATGCACACCGCGCACTCCGCCTCCCTCGTATCCCCCACCTTTGCCTTCTCCAGACGGGCGATCTCATCGCTGGACGCCGGGACTGAGCCGAAGCCGCCGCCGCTGTAGGCGTCGTCGTCACCATACTCGATCATGTCTCCACCGCCGCCGCTGTACGCGTCGTCGTCTCCATACTCGATCATGTCTCCATCGCCGCCGCTGTAAGCGTCGTCGTCGCTATACTCGATCATGTCTTCGTACTCTCCGTCGCTGTAACCAGTAGCCGTGGTTTCGATGTTGGACTCAGCTCTGCGCATTATCAAGTTCACGAGAAGCCCCATATGCGGTAGCGACGGCATGAAATTATATTGCTCTTCGTCGGTGGCCATTGGGGAGGCATGGTCGTTGCCGGAGCCGTCCATGTCAACAGATCAAGCCACCGGAGGAGGACACACGATTGGGCAGTGGATCGACGCGACGAAGGCGAGGTAAACGGTGATCAGTTGGGGGACACGGGCGGGCGCCTGCTGTATATTTGTAGCGGCGGCCGGCGTCCTATGCGTACTGAGCTCTCCGATTCTGACTCCACAATTGATATTCCGGTTCGATTCGGCCTTAAGTGTTTTTCGTGCTATTACTAAAAAAAACTGAGCTCGTTCTACGTCTACATACGTTACGACTAGTCAAACAGCATATATACATCGATGCAGTGCTTGTAGGCACTCTTTTTTCCCATCTTTTTCCGTCGCAAGGAAGAGGAAACGGGTCTACTAATCACACATTCACACGCAAGCAAGACGAAGACCGTGATAAATCCGTGTGAATCTCTCTACATTATACATTATTCCTATTGAACACACTAGCATGCATGCGTCATTTTTTTCGATAAAAAGATTATATTAATATAAAATATACCAATTACAATCAGACTCTGCAACAACAGAATACCCTAATAGCAGTATGAATGCACACAACCAAAAAATAGAAAAAAAAACTAAGAAATAAAATCCCCGCTACAATATCCCAGCTCTAGCAACAACAATACATCCACCACCAAAACAACACCTAAAATTCAGACTCTTCAAAAGCGACGTCTCCAAAAAGGAAAAAAGGTGCACCAGCGTCGTCGTCGCCTGATTAAAAGCTTTTAGCTTTTCACCTTGAAGATAGTCTCCGCTCTCAAAACAGCGCCTTCAACAAGATCATTGTCACGCACAACCAATTAAGGCCAGACCTTGAATTTTCATCCTGAAAGGTAAGACTATGAACTTCACCTGTGCTGCCGCCTCCACTTTCCTACCACTGTTGCGAAGCCCGGAACACCAAGCAAGTCCGTCAACAGCGCCGAGACTTGAACCTGCCTCGGCTAGTTCTCCAATCGTCTTCATGATATTCTCGTCTTCTGACATCACCATGGACCAAAATGTCATTTGATGTCAACATAGAACAGAGCTTCGCGCCGCTCCCTCCAGAACCAAACGGTCAGAATAAAAGCATAAGTGCGCACGGCCGAATACCACCCGATCCAGCAAACTCCAGGCAATAGAAGCACTGTTACATTTACCGGCGAAGCCTTCCGGAACTCAACATTCTGGCAAAATCAAGAAGGGCAGGCCACATGCAGGTCTTCATCTTCGCACAAAAGAGACCCTATGACCGCCACCATTATTCAGGTCGGGCCCAGCGCCACCGACCATCCCAGGCCGGCCGAGGCTACACGGCAAGACGCCTTGCAACTGGCCGACCCTCCACCAGCGACAACCAAGATGACAGAGAGGGAAAGGAGAAGACCGACGAAGGGCTTACGCCCATCTGGTCCGTCCCACCTCGCACCTCCACCGTTGGCATGGCCCTTCACCGGCGGCCACCACCACCATCACCAGGACGCCGTCCGCCGTGGCGCCGATGCCCTAGGCGCACCGTTTACGCTTCCGCGCATCGAGCAGCCAGCACGTCGTGGTGCCCGGCGAGCGCACCACACCTAACCGGGGAGGATCCTTCCCGCGCCGATTCACCATGTCAGGGGACGAGCAAGCCCCGTCGCCGCCAGCAATGACCAGGAAGAGCCCGGCCGCGCCCCATGGCGGCGGCGGGAGGAGAAAGGAGGGGTGTGGGGGGGGGGGGGGCTGGCGGCGGCTACCTAGGGTTTCCCCCCGTCGCCACGCGGGGCCGAGAGGAGAAAATAGTTTTTTCACGGTTGTGTTTACTCTCATGCGTCATGCGTGCAAATATGAATCCCAGATTCTAAACCATGCATGGTCAGAGGAGTCATGTCCCACGATTCATCACCCTAGCAAAAAGAGCAAAAAGTGATTATCCTAGCAATTAACAGTATACATATAGTCCGTCATAGGGAATTGGCCAATATAATCCGTATGAGTGTATGTCATTTCTCAGTTGAAAAGCTAGACATGGTGACACTATTGGAGCCCACCGTAGGTCCGCATGCATCATAGATTCATAGGTTGTGCATCACAGATGGCTTACTAAAACCTGGCTAAACCAAGACATGCGGTCCATCATGAAATTGACGCCATACACCATTAAAAAGAACTATCTGTAAAAACCATGTCGCAAATTTTAAACACAAGGCCTGACGAGCCCGACTTTAAACTAACAAAGCCATCAGCCGGCCCTGAGTACATTAAAAACAACAACAACATAAAAAAAATTAAAAGTGGGGTTACCAAATAGAGATACAAGCACATGTGCAAAGCTAAAGCCTAAACCAAGAAAAAACCATGCAGCGTAGAACAAAGCTCCAAACTACAAAATCTACAAGGGCGCCCAAGGTGTCAGCTAAACACCGACACTCATCCCGAATCTTCAAACACCAAGCCGCCACTCCGTGGGACTGGACCAACCTGAAGTAGCACACTAGGCTGCCTGGCAGAGGACCACCAACACCCGGTGAATTAGGGAATTAGCTAACTGCGCGAGTATGAAGGCGAGTCTCTACAGTTCAAAGGGAGAAAGCTTCATGACAGCACCTCCAGGAAGGGACACGGCGCTCACTAGCGTCGTTGTTGTCGGCGCAAGGGAGCCATGCAATGCTTTCGTGTAAGCTTTAACACCCACCCGAAGGAAAGCCTAAATCTTTGCAACTGCAATCAGGACAACTACCAGCTATTGAGAACCACCAGTGTCCCCCCGCGCCACGACACAAACTCCTACATGCACCCTTGGCATGAGAGCAGCCGCACAAACCGGAGGCACACCATGTGTATGAAGCCGGTCACAACAAGGCGCATGGCATCGACGAGTAGGGAATCCAAGGAGGACCTTGGAGGACTCGCAAGTCAACAAAGTAGTAGATAGTTTCAACGGGAAGGCAACCAACAACATGATGTGTGTCATGGCTATGCTACAAGGAGGTGAACGTATCCGTAGACCGTAGACGTCATCTTCGGAAGTGGCCAAAGTCTTGCGGTGCTTTCACGGACACACCATCGCGCACACTAGAATCTCTACAGGCCAAACACAACGTAACCAAACCGGTCATGCATGAGCAATTCCGAGACGCACCATCCCCATGGTCGTCACATCAAGATGGAGGGAATGAAGCAGTCGGTGGTAACGAGTCGCCACCACGCCAACGAAGCGCCACCCTACCAGGCAAGAGACCCATGTTCTCTCAAGCCAGAGATACCCAAGAGAGACAAGCCTGATGTCCCCCCAAGAACACCAAGCGCACGTACGGGACAGAAGGGCCAGGGATTCCGACCCGGCGTTGGTCACGTCATTGGTCACCGGAGCCGCTAAGCGGTAGGCCTCCACCTATACCAGCGCGGGAGCAAGCCTGTACTCTAAGAGCATCTCCAGCGGCGCGACGCATTTTGGACATCCAAAATGTCCACGGGCGTCCGTTTGCGTCGCGAGGCGGACACGAAAATGGTCGCGTGTCCGTTTGCGTCTGGGGCTGGCTCCAGCGGGGCGACGCATTTTGGGCGCAGGCCAGAATTCAAAAAATAGAAGCACGCATAAACTTTTGCACCAAATTTACAGCCGCATTTTGAGGGCTGAAACAAGTTCACCCACTTTGCATATCGGACTGCGCAAAGTGGAGACCAAAAGGGGCACAACAAGGCCTGTGCAACAATAAAAATGTCCAAAAGGAGGCCAAGGTGCTGGGCGCATGGCGCCGGCGATCAGGCGTCTCGCGCGCGGATTTCGGCGCGCCTCTTCATGAACCAGGCCCTGGTGTCGTCGTCGACGCTGCTCAAGTCGGCTAGCATGATCCTAGTGTCCTCCGCAAGGATCTTGGCCTTGGCGTCCATCCTCCTAGCCTCGGCGTCATGCAATTTGGCCTCGGCGTCTGCCTTTTGGACCTCAATTACCTCTTTGACGAGGTTGTGGTAGATGGCAGCTGCGGCCTCTTTTTCCAGACGCCTCTTCTCGTCCCTAGCAGCCATGGCGGCATGATTGTCGGCCATCATCTTCTCCATGCTCATGGTGAACGCAAGGGCCTGCGCCTCCCGCTGTAGATCGGCCTTGGTAGCCTTGTGGCCTCGTGGACGAGGTGGAAGGGCTGGACGGCCTTGATCGTCGTCCTTGCCGTCGAGGTTGATCGCTGTCCCATTCCTCACAGCTTCGTTGTAGGCCGCATAGCTTGTCATCCACTTGTTGGCGTTCTTGAGCACGTCCCAGCAATGGACCATATGAAAGCCCTTCTTATGCGTCGCCCTGAACTTCTCCAAGGCGCGGGATACCTGCATTCATAGCCGCCAATGATGTACATACAATGATGCACATAGTGTTGAATGATGATGGTTCTATCGTGTTTACCACTGGTCATGACGCCAGCGCCGCTTACGGGGTTGTTAATAGCATGTTCGACCGCCGAGCAAAACTTGGCTGTCTCTTGCTTGATGTAGTTCCATCTTTTTCGGAGGGACTCTAACGTCCGAGGGCTTGTGATATTGTAGGGCGGGTGCCGCCTGGTCTCGTTGTACTGCTGCGAGACCTTGGCCCAATAGACCTTGCCCTTTTGCTGCGCGCCATTAATGCAATCATTGCTCGATGCAAGCCATGCTTCGCACAAGCACTTGTCCTCCTCGTCGACGAAGCCTTGTGTCCTGTGGCTCTCCCCCTTCTTCTTCGCAGGCTTTGTTGGCGCGTCGTCGAAGTCGTCCACCGACACGGGTGTTGGCTGCGTCTGCTGGGTGGCGAACAGGCGTGCGGTTTCGATGTCCTCCGCGCGTTCATCTGCCGTTGGCTCCCAGTCATCCAGCGGTGTCCCGGCCGGATCACCGTGAACGAAGCCGCCGCCGTAGATAATTTCCTGGATGTCAGCGTCACGGCGGTCCTTCCAATACTCCTACGAATCACCGGACGTCAGACGCATGAAACACGGCGAACGCACACATTGAGAGAGCTCACGTACCGGGTCGTCCATCGTCGGGGCAGCCGGCGCCATTTCGTCGAACAGGGTACGGGGCTGTGGCATGCTCTCCTCCGGCAGCTGGCGCGTCTTCTGTGTCGCGCCCGAGCTGGAGTCACCGCTTCTAGGAGTCCGGTTGAGGTCGGGAACAGCCGCCCCGTTGAACTGCTCCGCCGCCCCGGTCAACTCCACCGGCGGCAGGCCGGACGCGAACCGCGACGCCGGGTGGCCCTGCAAGGGAGCGGGAGTTCCAGGACGCAGCTGGGAACTTACCGAGCTGACCGACGAGGACGGAGGAGCGACGCCGGCGATCCCCTCTCTCTTGACGAGCATGTTGCCCTCCGCCAAGGTCGGATGGATGGCTACTTGCGCGATGCCAGCTTTGATCTGCATCTGCCACGCCTGCTGGTTGGCGGCCGCGGAAATCTTCATCTTCTGGTTCCTGCGCCGGCAGCGACGTTTCGCGGCCTCGATCGCTTTCTCCTCCGGGGAGAGCACCTTCTTTGCAGCCTTCGCCTTCGTCTCCCGGCCGCCGCCGGTGCCGGCCCGCTTTGCTTCCGGTGGACCCTCCATTGTGGCTACGGTCGTGGCTACGGGGGAGTGTGGGGCGGCGGCGGGTGCGGCGGCGAGGGTTTGATCCGCATCCATGGCGGTGGCTGCGGCGGCGAGGACGTCCATCGCTTCTGGAATGTTTCGCTTCTGGAATGTTTCGCGCCGGTCTAGTTTGCTTTTTCGCGCGGGGAATGGCCAGTGGCGGGAATTATATCGGCCTCGCTGCCACTGATGCGCGGGTCCTACGTCTTTTTCGGCGGTCACTCGGCGCGACCGCCGAGCGTCCGCGGAGACGCAAACCTGCCGCATATTTGGGCCAGGTTTGCGTCTCCGCGGACGGGCCGGTCACTTTGCGTCGCCCCGCTGGAGCAGGGCCCAGACGCATTTCCGGTCACGGCGGACGAAAACGGTCGCTCAGCGACCATTTGCGTCGCGCCGCTGGAGATGCCCTAAGAGATTCGAGCTCCACATGCACCATGTCCTGCCCTAGGCATCCTAGATGCGACCCAAACCTAGGCCTGTTGGACTAGATCTAGGCCCACCGCTGCCCTAGCCACGTACAAACGCATCAGATCATGGTCGCCGTGCTACGCTGCCATCCCGCCAGGCTCCAGCCGCGCATCCCTCGCTTGCCAGATGAAAGGGCAGCTCACCGTCGCCAGAGCGGACCGCCCTACGAGGCCTTAAGGGCATCTCCAGCGGCGCGACGCATTTCGGACGCCCAAAAGTGGTCGGCAGCGTCCGTTTGCGTCGCCCAGCGGACATATTTTGACCGCGCGTCCGTTTGCGTCTGGGTGTGCTCCCACCGGGGCGACCCATTTTTGAATTGCAACATAGTTTGATCTCATACAATTCCTTTGGTTTTGTAGCAGGAGCGATTGATTCATATGAAAACCAAAGATAGAAAGTACATAAAAACTATACAAGACCTAGACTACTTGGTTTCTGACGGGCCGGCACCGTCGTTGCGTCGCTCCGTGGCCCGCTTCTCCGCCGCCTCCCGCGCGGCCGCTATGGCTCGGTGCGCCGCCGCGTCCTCTTGCAGTGCCTGCTCCAGCCTCGCGTTGGCGGCCTCGTCCTTGAGCGTCTCGAAAGACGCGACGAGGGCCCGCTGCTCCGCCACCTTCTCCTCCGGCGTCGGCGCATCAGGGTCATCGGATGACCATGAAATCTCCGAGTCAGAGTCCTCGGCTGCAGTGGCGGCCGCCAGCCTGCGCTGTTCCAGCTCAGCGTCGACAGCCGCATGGGCCGCCCGCTCCTCCTCTGCTTCCTTCTCCGCTTCAGCCAGGTCCGCGGCGTCCCTGACCGGGTGGAGGAGGTCGGTGCTGTCGTCGGAGTCGAACCCGTCGTCGGAGCTGGAGGCCGGGGGAGGTGGAGTGGGAGGTGAAGGTGGAGGTGGAGGCGCGGTAGCCTAGCCGCGCCCGGCGCTGCTCATGGTGGATCTACTGAGTGGCGCTACGGGAGCGGCGGCTAGGGTTTAGTGCGGAGGAGATGAGATGCTGGCGCCCATGTTTATATAGGTCGGAGGCAGGGCGACGGTGATACGTCTCCAACGTATCGATAATTTCTTATGTTCCATGCCACATTATTGATGTTATCTACATGTTTTATGCACACTTTATGTCATATTCGTGCATTTTGTGGAACTAACCTATTAACAAGATGCCGAAAGGCCGATTGTCTGTTTTCTGCTGTTTTTGGTTCCGAAAGGCTGTTCGGGCAATATTCTCGGAATTGGACGAAATCAACGCCAAACCTCCTATTTTTCCCGGAAGGCTCCGAACACCGAAGAAGAGTCGGAGAGGGGCCGGGGGGCCCCACACCATAGGGCCGCGCGGGCTGGCCTCTCGGCCGCGCCGGCCTAGGGTGAGGCCACCCCGTCGACCCTCTCCGCGCCGCCTCTTCGCCTATATAACCCCTTTCGACCTAAAAACACAGTACGAATTGACGAAACTCGAGAAAGACTCCAGGGGCACCGCCACCGTCGCGAAACTCCAATTCGGGGGACAGAACTCTGTTCCGGCACCCTGCCGGGACGGGGAAGTGCCCCCGGAAGGCTTCTCCATCGACACCGCTGCCATCTCCACCGCCATCTTCATCACCGCTGCTGCTCCCATGAGGAGGGAGTAGTTCTCCATCGAGGCTCGGGGCTGTACCGGTAGCTATGTGGTTCATCTCTCTTCCATGTACTTCAATACAATGATCTCATTGAGATTCATATGAGTTTGTATCACTACTATCTATGTGCTACTCTAGTGATGTGTTATTAAAGTAGTTTTATTCCTCCTACACGTGTGTAAAGGTGACGAGTGCGTGCACCGTGTTAGTACTTGGTTTATGCTATGATCATGATCTCTTGGAGATTGCGAAGTTAACTATTGCTATGATAATATTGATGTGATCTATTCCTCCTACATATGCATGAAGGTGACAAGTGTGCATGCTATGCTAGTACTTGGTTTAGTCTCGTTGATCTATCTTACACTAAAGGTTACTAAAACATGAGCATTATTGTGGAGCTTGTTAACTCCGGCATTGAGGGTTCGTGTAATCCTACGCAATGTGTTCATCATCCAACAAAAGTGTAGAGTATGCATTTATCTATTCTGTTATGTGATCAATGTTGAGAGTGTCCACTAGTGAAAGTATAATCCCTAGGCCTTGTTCCTAAATACTGCTGAGTTACTACTGCTTGTTTACTGTTTTACTGTGTTACTACTGCTGCAATACTACCACCATCAACTACACGCCAGCAAGCACTTTTCTGGCACCGTTGCTACTGCTCATACTTATTCATACCACCTGTATTTCACTATCTCTTCGCCGAACTAGTGCACCTATTAGGTGTGTTGGGGACACAAGAGACTTCTTGCTTTGTGGTTGCAGGGTTGCATGAGAGGGATATCTTTGACCTCTTCCTCCCCGAGTTCGATAAACCTTGGGTATCCACTTAAGGGAAACTTGCTGCTGTTCTACAAACCTCTGCACTTGGAGGCCCAACACTGTCTACAAGAATAGAAGCTCCCGTAGACATCAAGCACTTTTCTGGCGCCGTTGCCGGGGAGGAAAGGTAAAAGGTACTCACACTCCGGACCTCGCCTACCAAGCTATTTTCCGTCATTGTAAGTACTCGAAGCTATTTCCTTTAGATCCTGCAATTGCAACTTTTTGTTTCTTGTTTACACTAGTTAGGCATAATGGAAAACAACAAAAAATTTAGTGAGCTTTTTAATCTTTTTCCTGATTTAGAATTGTTTGATGCGAAAATTAAAAAACCTATGGAACCTTATTTGCATGTTAGTAGCGATGTTATTAGTATGAATGCAATTACTGCTAATGCTATGAAGAAGTCTAAGCTTGGGGAAGCTAGTTTTTGTGGTCTTTTTAGCTTCCCATCTTTAGGGGAGAAAATTTGTTCTGATAATGCTTTATCTCCCATATGCGATAACTCTAATAATGCTTCCGATATTTTAAATCCACCTGCTGAAAGTATTCCGTATAAAATACCCATGAAAATTATTGAACGTGTTATGGACAACCACTATAAAGGGGATGGAACTGTCCATCCTAGAGATCATTTACTGTTTTTGCACGAATTATGTGGGTTATTCAAGTGTGCAGGTATCTCTATGGATGAAGTGAGGAAGAAGCTATTCTCTGTTTCGCTGTCGGGTAAAGCAGCGCATTGGTATAAATTGTTGGAGAATAGGCATTCTCTTGGTTGGGAGGAAATTGCATCTCTCTGTTATTCTAAATTTTATCCTCCGCATGAAGTGCATATTGATAGGAATTATATTTATAACTTTTATCCTCGTGATGGAGAGAGTATTTCTCAAGCGTGGGGGAGATTGAAATCACTAATGCTCAAATGTCCCATTCATGAGCTCCCCCGTAATGTTATTGTTAACAATTTTTATGCGAGGCTTTCGGGACAACACAAGGACTATCCGGACGCGTGTTCGGAGGGATCTTTCACAAGCAAGGAGGTTGAAGCTAGGTGGGACCTCCTTGATCGGATTGAGGACAACGCTGAAGGATGGGAGAACAATGAAGGTAAAGAGTCGGGTATAAATTATGATTATGAATGCATTGAAGCTTTTATGGATACCGATGAATTTCGAAATATGAGTGCTACTTATGGTCTTGACTCTCAAGTTGCTGCAAATCTTTATAAAGCCTTTGCTTCTCATTTCGAATTGCCTAAAAATAATTTTGATAAGTATCATGAACCTTTTAAAGAGGCTTGCATGAAGAATGAAATTGTTGTTAATTATTGCAATAAGCATGCTCAAACTCCTAAGAATGCTATTTCCTATAAGCATGTTAATTTTTGTGGAATACATAGACCTTGTGGAATTAATCAAATCAAAGATGAATATTGCATCCATCATGCTAATGAAAAAACTAGAAAGTGGTTTAGGGCTCTAGATGATCTTGGTAAAAAAGTTTGTGCCCTCTATCCTTTTATTTGTGAAGTTTGCCATGAAGTGGGTCATTTTAATTTTCAATGTTCCTCCAGTGATATTTTGAACCCAATGAGTGCTGCAAATTTGTATTGTGATGATGAAATTACTCCTAATCAGCATGATGAACTTACTTTATTTTTGGGGTGTGAAGAACTCGTCGAGAAAAATCTCTTTGTTACATATGAGTGATCTTGATATTGATGATGTCATGCATGGGTGTTTTTCTTATTGCATTGATAATAGCCATACAAATACTTACATACAAAATATTTTAGAAGATGACACCTTGCCAAAATATGATAGGACCGCTGTGTGTTTTCAACTAATTAATGAAAAGGAGGGATCCTCCCAAGTTTCTTCTATTGTTTCTGAAAGTAAATCAGGTTATGCGGACAAGCCACCCTTCAAGCCTCTCCCTCCTGAAGAAGGGAATGATGAGAAGGAAGAGAAGGAGAAGAAGAAGGGAACGAAGAAGAAGAATAAGAAGAAGAAGAAGAAGGAGAATAAAAAGAAAGAGGTAACAGCATATCCCCGCGTATATGAGATAACGATAGGTAACCGTAAGTATGTTGCTCCTGATGATTATTGTGATAATGAATCTAAATACGATGATCTTCCTATGCCCTTTACATACATTAGCAATCATGATCTGAATGAGCACACTACTTTTGATATTGCAAATCTCTGGGAAATTAATTCTGAAAATGATGATGATAATGATTGCCATAGTGTCGTTGTTATCCATGCTTCCTCCCATAATGATATAGAAAGCTCTAAGCTTGGGGAAGAGGTGTTTGCAAATCCTTTAGCTACTGGTCATTATGTTCTTGATACATCTCCTTCTAATAACAATAATGGTGTGGACACGGATAAACCGATTGTGAAAGATAACTATTCTATTTCTTATGATGACACTCGTGCCTCCGATCTCTCGATGTTTATTACAAAGAATGCTATGATATAGGTTCTAACTATCCTTATGAAACTTTTCATAGTCATGATTGGGTTACCAAAAACAATTCCCTTAATATGCAACTTGTCTACCATGTTCAAATTCTTGATAATAATCCTGCTCCAATTACTATTAATGAAAAGAACTCTCCTTATGCCAAAATTAATGATACTTCTATGCATATGAACCATGATAAGAATGTTTTAAGTGATGGGTATATTGTGGATTTCATCAATGATGCTACTGAAAGTTATTATGAGAGAGGTAAATATGGTTATATGCATCTTAATAATATTAAGTTTCCCCTCTTTATGTTGAGAATCTTGAAGTTACTCGTGTTTTATCCTCTTATGCTTGTCACTTTGTTCTTCATGAATTCATTTGTGTACAAGATTCCTCTTCATAGGAAGCATGTTAGGCTTAAATGTGTTTTTAATTTGCCTCTTGATGCTCTCTTTTGCTTCACATACTATCTTTTGCGAGTGCATCATTAAAACTGCTGAGCCCATCTTAACGGCTATAAAGAAAGAACTTCTTGGGAGATAACCCATGTGTTATTTTGCTACAGTACTTTGTTTTATATTTGTGTCTTGGAAGTTGTTTACTACTGTAGCAACCTCTCCTTATCTTAGTTTTGTGTTTTGTTGTGCCAAGTAAAGTCTTTGATAGTAAAGTAAGTACTAGATTTGGATTACTGCGCAGAAACAGATTTCTTTGCTGTCACGAATCTGGGCCTAATTCTCTGTAGGTAACTCAGAAAATTATGCAAATTTACGTGAGTGATCCTCAGATATGTACGCAACTTTCATTCAATTTGAGCATTTTCGGTTGAGCAAGTCTGGTGGCCTAATAAAATCCATCTTTACGGACTGTTCTGTTTTTGACAGATTCTGCCTTTTATTTCGCATTGCCTCTTTTGCTATGTTGGATGAATTTCTTTGATCCATTAATGTCCAGTAGCTTTATGCAATGTCCAGAAGTGTTAAGAATGATTGTGTCACCTCTGAACATGTTAATTTTTATTGTCCACTAACCCTCTAATGAGTTGTTTCGAGTTTGGTGTGGAGGAAGTTTTCAAGGGTCAAGAGAGGAGGATGATATACTACGATCAAGGAGAGTGAAAGCTTCTAAGCTTGGGGATGCACCCGGTGGTTCATCCCTGCATATATCAAGAAGACTCAAGCGTCTAAGCTTGGGGATGCCCAAGGCATCCCCTTCTTCATCGACAACATTATCAGGTTCCTCCCCTGAAACTACATTTTTATTCGGCCACATCTTATGTGCTTTACTTGGAGCGTCTGTGTGCTTTTGTTTTTGTTTTTGTTTGAATAAATCGGATTACATCATGCTTGTGTGGGAGAGAGACACGCTCCGCTGGTTCATATGAACACATGTGTTCTTAGCTCATAATATTCATGGCGAAGTTTCCTCTTCGTTAAATTGTTATATGGTTGGAATTGGAAAATGATACATGTAGTAATTGCTAAAAATGTCTTGGGTAATGTGATACTTGGCAATTGTTGTGCTCATGTTTAAGCTCTTGCATCATATACTTTGCACCTATTAGTGAAGAAATACATAGAGCATGCTAAAATTTGGTTTGCATAATTGGTCTCTCTAAAGTCTAGATAATTTCTAGTATTGAGTTTGAACAACAAGGAAGACGGTGTAGAGTCTTATAATGTTTACAATATGTCTTTTGTGTGAGTTTTGCTGCACTGGTTCATCCTTGTGTTTGTTTCAAATAAGCCTTGCTAGCCTAAACCTTGTATCGAGAGGGAATACTTCTCATGCATCCAAAATACTTGAGCCAACCACTATGCCATTTGTGTCCACCATACCTACCTATACTACATGGTATTTTCCCGCCATTCCAAAGTAAATTGCTTGAGTGCTACCTTTAAAATTCCATCATTCACCTTTGCAATATATAGCTCATGGGACAAATAGCTTAAAAACTATTGTGGTATTGAATATGTAATTATGCACTTTATCTCTTATTAAGTTGCTTGTTGTGCGATAACCATGTTTACTCGGGGAACGCCATCCACTCTTTGTTGAATTTCATGTGAGTTGCTATGCATGTTCGTCTTGTCTCGAAGTAAGGGCGGTTTTCACAATCAAATGGTTTGAGTATGCATATTGTTAGAGAAGAACATTGGGCCGCTAACTAAAGCCATGAATCATGGTGGAAGTTTCAGTTTGGACATAAAACCTCAATCTCTTATGAGAATATTAACTCGTTGTTGAATGCTTAAGCATTAAAAGAGGAGTCCATTATCTCGTTGTCTATGTTGTCCTGGTATGGGTGTCTAAGTTGAAGAATGATCAAAAGCGAGAAATCCAATGCGAACTTTCTCCTTAGACCCTTGTACAGGCGGCATAGAGGTACCCCTTTGTGACACTTGGTTGAAACATATGTTATGCAATGATGATCAGTGTTAACCCAAGCTAATTAGGACAAGGTGCGAACACTATTGGTACACTATGCATGAGGCTTGCAACTTATAAGATATAATTTACATGATGCATATGCTTTATTACTACCGTTGACAAAATTGTTTCATGTTTTCAAAATCAAAGCTCTAGCACAAATATAGCAATCGATGCTTTTCCTCTATGGAGGACCATTCTTTTACTTTCAATGTTGAGTCAGCTTCACCTATTTCTATCCACCTCAAGAAGCAAACACTTGTGTGAACTCGTGCATTGATTCTTACATATTTGCATATTGCATTTGTTATATTGCTTTGCATTGACAATTATCCATGAGATATACATGTTACAAGTTGAAAGCAACCGCTGAAACTTAATCTTCCATTATGTTGCTTCAATACCTTTTACTAAGAATTTATTGCTTTATGAGTAACTCTTATGCAAGACTTATTGATGCTTGTCTTGAAAGTGCTATTCATGAAAAGTCTTTTCTATATGATTCACTTGTTTACTCATGTCATATACATTGTTTTGATCGCTGCATTCACTACATATGCTTTACAAATAGTATGATCAAGGTTATGATGGCATGTCACTCCAGTAAATTATCTTTGTTATCGTTTTACCTCGCTCGGGACGAGCAGAACTAAGCTTAGGGATGCCGATACGTCTCCAACGTATCGATAATTTCTTATGTTCCATGCCACATTATTGATGTTATCTACATGTTTTATGCACACTTTATGTCATATTCGTGCATTTTGTGGAACTAACCTATTAACAAGATGCCGAAAGGCCAGTTGTCTGTTCTCGCTGTTTTTGGTTCCAGTAAAGGTCGTTCGGGCAATATTCTCGAATTGGACGAAATCAACGCCAAACCTCCTATTTTTCCCGGAAGGCTCCGAACACCGAAGAAGAGCTCGGAGAGGGGCCGGGGGGCCCCACACCATAGGGCCGCGCGGGCTGGCCTCCGGCCGCGCCGGCCTAGGGTGAGGCCACCCTGTCGACCCTCCCGCGCCGCCTCTTCGCCTATATAACCCCTTTCGACCTAAAAACACAAGTACGAATTGACGAAACTCGAGAAAGACCTGTGGGCGCCGCCACCGTCGCGAAACTCCAATCCGGGGACGAACTCGTTCCGGCACCCTCGCCGGACGGGGAAGTGCCCCCGGAAGGCTTCTCCATCGACACCGCTGCCATCTCCACCGCCATCTTCATCACCGCCGCTCGCTCCCATGAGGAGGGAGTAGTTCTCCATCGAGGCTCGGGGCTGTACCGGTAGCTATGTGGTTCATCTCTCTTCCATGTACTTCAATACAATGATCTCATTGAGATTCATATGAGTTTGTATCACTACTATCTATGTGCTACTCTAGTGATGTGTTATTAAAGTAGTTTTATTCCTCCTACACGTGTGTAAAGGCGACAGTGCGTGCACCGTGTTAGTACTTGGTTTATGCTATGATTATGATCTCTTGTAGATTATGAAGTTAACTATTGCTATGATAATATTGATGTGATCTATTCCTCCTACATATGCATGAAGGTTACAAGTGTGCATGCTATGCTAGTACTTGGTTTAGTCTGTTGATCTATCTTACACTAAAGGTTACTAAAACATGAGCATTATTGTGGAGCTTGTTAACTCCGGCATTGAGGGTTCGTGTAATCCTACGCAATGTGTTCATCATCCAACAAAAGTGTAGAGTATGCTTTTATCTATATCCGCAATATTCTGATTGCAATATTAGTTCCTACTAGTTGAATGCCCGTGCGTTGCCACGGTCTCCTCAAATTTTTCATGTTGCTTATAGGTAAAGATTCCACATGATATATAATTTCAGGTGCATAAAATAGCCACATGATATTTCAAAAAAGTAAGATTCTACTATTCATCAACTGTAATTAGATTAAAAAATGCTAAAACTCTACACCATATGCATAAAAGCAAGAAACTGGAAATTAAGGTGTATGTGTGTTGCTATGGAGCTTCACTCACATAGGAAGATACATCTATTCGACACATTCCGTAGTTGCAATGATACAACCTACCAAAGTTGGCTCCCATTAGCAAACTATAAATCAATTTTAAACAAATTATAAATATATGTAATTTTTAGGACAAACCCTAGCAAGCTAGTCTAACCAAAAGAAATCATCCGAGCTCGCAAAAAATGAGCAGAAATGAATGAAAATAGATTTAAACAAAATCTAAATGGTTTTTTATATGGTAAGCCTGTGGTTTCTACTCATGGCCCTCACTGTTATTGCCACCGCTGATCCTCATACTTATTTCCAATGGAAGCCTCAGTGGTCAAACCAATCAATGGAGTAACCTTTTGAGCTGAAGGAAGCAAAGATTACACATCATCTTTTTCATTATTTTTTCCAAAATACATAGAAGGATGAAAACGGGCACATAAGAAGACATGAAATTCTACTATGATGCAAATAAGTATGAACTGAGTTTCATTAAATAGTATGACCTTCATGCAAGTTGGAATAGAAATAATTATGCTAGCCACCTTTTTACATAAAGGGCATCTCTGTCTAGTTTTAATTAATATAAAGCCATACTTGGGTTTGCAAGGTTCCATTACAGATAGGGGTGTAAACGGATCAGATCAGATCAGATCAGATTTTGCTCATACCATATCCTTTACCACATATTTTTGTTGGATCCGGATCAGAGCGGATATTGACCGTTTTTGGATTCGAATGCGGATTCGAATCGGAAACGGGCAGAGTCAGACCGGAAACAAATATAGTCGGATATATGCTCTAATTGGTAGATAGTTATAGTTATTGTAAATCTTGAGAGAGATTTAAACTTTCGGTCTTATGTAGTTAAGAAAAAAGATACACAATTTACACTAAAACTCAAGAATTGGTGGAATTTAGTGCCAAATATGCTTGCGAAATGAATCCGGTAACTCAATAACTACTAACCTTGTGAATTTTGGCCTTGACTTTTGACTCAAAAATCGGATTATCCAGTTTAAAAACTTCGGGTTATCCTAATTAAATTTCAAATAGTCCATATCCTCATTCTATTTGCTATACCATATCCAGAGCACCACTTCGAAATCAGATATTTTTATCCATCGGATTCTTTAAAATTGAATATGGATAACTTAAAACGGATTCGGGGCCGGTTTCGGTGCGGAAATTATCCTATCCGTTTACACCCCTAATTACGGATATGGTTGGGGAGGCCGGCTTACGATTACAAACCAGGCTGAAAAAAAAGGATACCATCTAACAATGATTAAGCTCTTGAAGTGGCAGCGGTATAACCGTATAAGTCACGTTGAACTGGCTTCTTAGCAACTTCAGGAGATCCTCTTCGGCCAGCCATTCGTATACAAAGAAGGAAAATAGCGAGAAAACTTACAACACAATATATTTTTTATGTGTCTGGTGCAACGATATCCAGAATCCATTGCTGATAGCCATGTGCAGCTAGGTGCAATATGTGAACTCTTAATGAAAAGCAAACTAAGTGATTTTCTTGATGGAGATTATCAATCATAGTGGTTAGGAATTATGAGTTTACTGAAGCTCGCAGCCTATCAGGATAGATTCTCCTTTCTAGCTCCTGTTACATGTTTGCTTCGTGGAGCTCCTTCTTGCTACAAAATTTCAGCAACAAGGTTAAATCTAACACAATAATACCGAGTTTCTTTAAAACAAATTATATACAAATAAAATTTTAGAATAGGGAATATTTAGTAGCTTCAAAGATAATAGAATTAGTCATCGATTATATATAATAGTTAATGTGAAGATACATTTTATTAATATAATCCAGGTTGAGGTATAAGCATGAAAGTACATTATATGTAATGATTACGTGGTAATAAAGTTAGTAGAACAAACCATGCCTTCTCGCTACCGTTAACTATGTAATCACTTGTTACGCCAAAGAAAGGGTCAGCATTGCGAGACAGTTTTTATATGGTCACGTAGTGCAATATAAGCTATCCATGAGTATACGTTTACAATCTTAATTCATCTACAAAACCAATTGTACTTTGGCATGGAAAAAAAAATCAGTAGCACGGGCAGCATCAGACTTGAGACAAGATGGGAATCTAATATGGCCTCTATAACATAAACCTGAAATAAAAATTCCAAGCTCTTTGTTGTCATCTTTGCTATATCTGTACCAGCATTGGACATGGCAAAGATCACATGAAAGCTTACGAGCATGCCATACAGACATATTGCCATACGGAAACATTTACTTATTTGGTTACCCCTACTACAAATGCTATTTCAATTGTATAGGCCTCACGAGATCAAATTAATTTACAACCATAGACAAATGTTCTTAGCAAAGTAACCATGGCACCAAAGACGTGATCTTTTAGAATATGTATGATATGATGTCAATTGCACTTGTCTATTTATGATGGAAGGGCAAACACCAATTGCACTTCCTTTATAATCTAAAAGGAATAGTGTTTTCAGTTCTTACCATGGAGACTACATCCTCTCATTGTGGTGAGACAGACTGTGATCTTGGAGGAGCAGTCACAAGCCAAGCCAGCGCTTCCCTCTCCTGATGATCATCTGAGTATCTGATATATTCTGTCCATAGCACATACACTGTAAAAACTATTTTAAGTAGATATATATGTGATGCTTATTGAATTCTTTGCAAGAGACTTCAAGCTCACTTCGTATCATGTGTTAAGATCCAACAAGTGACATAAGAGATAGAGTAGAAATTAGGGAAGAATAGAGGTTGGTTCAACTCCACTGCTACCCCATTTAGCCAGGCTTAGCTGGTTACAGCTGCCATACAGGACTCTTAATCTAACCGAAGATATTCAGTGACACAGACACATCGAGCTGGAACCATAGATGCAAAAAAGAAAGCACAAATTTAAATGGTGCCAGTAAGAAATATGTATAGAGCAAACAACCTCAGCGTTATCAAACGCACGTGTGCCGCCTTCGTCGTGCGCTGCCATGGCGAGTTGCAGGACAGGGGTGCTTGGACCTGGTCCGGAGGTTTCACGATTGCCTGCACGTGGGAGGGTCTAAGGCAGCGATGACTTAAAAGACGACCTAGTCCGGCTCCGTGGTGGCCTCCTCGTTCAGCATAAAATTTCACGGGTTCATCGGGAGGACTTCGCAATATAGTTTTTCCTCCGTTCATAATTCTTGTCGTGGTTTTAGATTAAATTTTAAATAAAACCACAACAAGAATTATGGAACAGAGTAAATATATATAACAGATAGTGAATGTGAAATACATACAACATCAATACAACATCAATGCAAAGTTGTGGCATTGCAAAATAAGAAAGCGCATGAGACTTAACAATGATGTAAAACATGTGACTAATGGTAGCCAGTAGTAATTATGATCATGCAAACTTCATACGGGAAAGGTTTTCACTGCAGTACAAAGAACAATATAGGTAACTGGGAGGGTTGTACGATGAGGTGTATCAAGAACCTGTGAAAGAGTGCTCTTTATTGTGACACTTTAGACCGTCCTCCTCCCCCCATTTCTGCAAAATGCCCTACAAAAAAAGTAATTGCGGATGTATCTGATTGGGTGATTAAAGTTGAAAGGCAGAAACTAACTTCACGAAGACAATTAAAAGTGGAAAACTAACTAAAAACCGAATGAGAGGATATACTAATAACAAGTACATGACGAAAAATCTACACAACCGAGTGATACGTCCGACCAAAAGAAAATTTAGTACTTGGCTACCATCGATTTCATGATTTTGAAATGAAATGCCTAGAGCTCCAAGATGAATCTGTGTCCTTGTTTAAGCCATAGTCTCTAATTATACTTGATGAACCGATGGCATTCGTAAAAGGTATTTCAGCCCTTAAATAGGAGCAACAAAATAGAAGGCATTTCAGCCCTTAAGTATACTGTACTTTGGTTGAGCTAGAATAGATAGGCTTGGTACTTTGGTATTTACCAAGTAACGTGAAAACAGTATGTAATAGAAAAAACTATTGCAGAAACAAAAACAGATAACAGAGAAGTTGTCTGATAGCCAAATACAGATCATAAAATAGAATTGGTGTTTGGACACTCCAGAGGAAAACAAGTAGGTGCATCGAAGCATTACCATCTGATATTCATTCGTGTAACTGATTGCAGAGAGAAATGAACTCAACAAATTAGGCTGATTGTAGAGAGAAAGGAACTCGACAACATTAGGCTTGCGCTATAATTTGAAAGGGATAACCCGGCTTGCACTTGTTGCATGTCTCGCTGCATTGAGAAAATCATTAGTAAGCATCGATGTTAAAACATTGAATCAGATATTTTCTAAATGAAGCTAAGTATATGCTAGGGATTTTTTTTCCATTGCCTTTTTCAGCATCATCTTTCTTTTAAGTTTATTTTAGGTCCATGTATAGAGGAAATAACATATGGTTCAGATCTTCCACTAAACAAAATGGAGCCAAACACTTCTCCAATTAGTTTCAGAAATATGCAGCAACCGTGAAATTACCCCAAACACGAATCTCTGCAAGATTATAGAGCCAGTTTACTTCGCCCAGTACTTTCAGAAATATGCAACAATCGTAAAATTACACCAGAACTGAGTCTCTACATATTAGAGGAGCACATGACATAAGTATTGCCAACTGAAAAAATAAATTCTACAAGAGTGCATGATTGAGAATCTAAGCAGAGAGGTCACACATACCAGGTCGAATATCAACATTCCACAAACATTGAGGTGCTCATAATAGATTTTTTCTGATCGATCCGTTCGGCTCACATCTACCACTGTGTGAGATGGCGGCGTGGCCCCAATCCCTGGCTCATCGTCGTTGGTGTACAGAGGGACGGGAGTGTGCAGCACGCGGAGGGAGGTCAAGGCGGCGATGCCGGTTCTCTCCAGCACCGATCTCGGTTTTCCTCCTCTCGGTTTTGTGTGAGACTTTTTTTGTGTTGCTCCGGTTTTGTTTTGTGAGAGATGGCTTCAAGCGCGGGATGTCATACGATAGGACGGATGTACCAACCATCCCATCACCTCTAGCCATTTAATATAGTGGAGAAAATGTTATAGATCAAGTCTGTGTATGTCATGGTCCAATATAGAAATTACATAATGATATTGGAAAGAAAGGCAAGATTAGAAACTGCGCTAATAATAGACCGAAGGCTAGAGACACATACTCGACCAGCATCATGTAATTATTGTTTCAATTACTGCAAGATGGGATCAACCCGACCACACTTGATCTAATATAATAACTCATGCAGCCATCATTCCAACCCAATTAAGTATAAAAGCCACATACATTGTGAGCTGGCCATGTTTCGACACTCGCACATTATCTAAATTGGAAGACAACGAAAAATTCAGAAGAAATAAAACTTTACCTATGCTTCAGATTATTTGATCAATTTGATGGTTTAGATTTCTTTTCTTGACCAGCCCTCTGCTTTATCTACAACAAATGCACCAGAAATGATTAAATCACAAGGATACCACAACTCCCGCAAAGAAACTGTAACTGCTCAAGCTAATTCAGAGAACTATCATGGATCCGAAACCCCTATGCATATCGGTAAGTACTACTCCCTCCGGTCGGTTTAAATCGACGCGGAGGAGAGACAAACTTAGCCTATCCCATATGTAAACCTGCGTCAATTAAAGATGACCAGAGGTAGTACCTGCTATCTTGCCATCCTGGCAATTCAAAACAAAATAACCAGAACCTATATGCCCTTATACAATCAGTTAAAAGCAAAGAATAGATGAATTGGCGGTCTCGTGAACTGCCCACAAATAATAAATTGGAGATCACCAAATGCAAGCAGGTCCGCGTCGAGCGCTCCTTTCTATGGACGTTTCTCCTGCACCCTGCATCTTGTTTATCCAAATAATCAGAGAGAAGGATATGAGGGAAGAGAACAGATGTAAGGAGAGGCGGAGCGCATAGGCCACGGCCGGCCGGCAGCATCGGACAACAGCGACACCGCGTGTTCAGGCCCGTGCGTCCTCACTCCTCATGCCGTTTGTCCTCAGAACCCCTCGCCGCTGGGTCAAGATGGCGCATCGCCGCCGGGTCAGGATGCCGGATCTCCGTCGGATCCAGATGCCATGTCTCTGTAGTGGTAGAGGGCTAACTATGGCGTGACCAGGGATCGGGAGATCATGGGGGAGGAAGTGTGTCGATGTATGGGGAGGCGAAGGGCAGGACGCGGAAGCCGGGAGGCGGATTCTGCGAGCGCTGCTCGAGGGAGAACAGCCAGCGAGATCGTGTTCCGGGAGCTATGGGCGGTTGATCGTGGGCATTCATGTGCGTGGGTGGGTGAGAAATTGGATGGGGAATGGCCCATTCGGTATTCGCGCGGATGGATCCTTGGGCGGAACTCCTGGGTAGACAGACAGTATCGCACCAACCATCCTACCACCTCTAGCCATTTAATATAGTAGAGATAAGATGCATCTTCACATTAACTATTATAATCTATAACTAATTCTATTATCTTCTTTGAAGCTACTAAAGTTTTCTTATACTGTAAGCTTTCCGAAGCTACCAAATATTCCCCTATATTAAAATTTTATTTGTACATAATTTGTTTTAAAGAAACTCGGTATTATTGTATTAGACTTTACCTTGTTGCTGAAATTTCGTAGCAAGAAGGGGCTCAACGAAGCAAACATAACAAGAAGAGAGGAGCTAGAAAGGAGAATATATCCTCATAGGCTGCGAGCTTCAGTCAACTCATAATTCCTAACCACTATCACTAGTGGAGAAGAGGCCTTTGGTCCCAAGCAAATGTCCCAGTGTTGAACCAAACCGGGTCCAATGGTGGCATTGGTCCCGGTTCGTTTCTGCTCTCAGGATCGACCCTACCCGCCGGGAGCTTGTCCTGGTAGCGGCTTGCGGACCCGGTTTGCAATACAAACCGGGACTAAAGGTAACCACGGCAGTAACGGCGCAGTTGAAACAGCAAGTCAACCGTTGAAGTTTTAGTCCCGTTTGTATTACAAACCGGGTCCAAAGCCCTCATCCCTATGGAGACCCGGTTTGTGTTACAAACCGGGACAAGGGTCCCCAATCTAGCCATTATTTGTACAGCTCCCCGCCCTAAGTGTGAGCCACACTTGGCCATTTTTTCACTTTCTTCACAAGAGGGGTGTATTGCTCTCCTCTCTTCTTCACATGCACAAGAGGTGTTTGATGAAATGCTTAAGAGGATTCGCCACTTGAGTTTACACAAACCTGGCTCACACTTAACTTATTTTTTTCTTCTTCATCGAGGTTAACAACTTTATCCTTTTCATCCGTAATTGATAAATGTATGTGTATATATACATCGTGATGTTCCGTAATGGTTTTGATCAGCTAAATTATATCATGCGATAGAATCGGCAATGGATGTACATTGACCTGACGGTTTGACGATTTCACCGGGCCTGGATAATTTTACGGTCGTGAGGGAGACAAACAAACATGGTGGCTTCATGTATTGTCCATGTGTGAACTGCAAGAATACCATAAATTACGCCACTGAAGGTCTCATTCATGCACCACCTTCTGCGATCCGGTTTCATGCCCGAGCTACTATTGTTGGACCAAGCACTGAGAAAGAGGGGTTATGATGGAAGACATTGAAGAAGAGGAAGAGGATGATGATCGTTATCCCAATTTCCTGAATACGATGATACCGCAGAAGGCAATGAAGACAATGAAGTAGAAGATCAAGAGGCACCAGATGAGCCTCGCTCGATGATGATCTTGGTCGGGCCATTGCCATGCAAGGAGAGAATGTGAAACCGAAAAGGAAAGGTTGGCCTCTCGACAAGATGATAGAAGATCACAACAAATCGTATACCCAACTTGCGAAGATGGCCATAAAAGTTAGGGAGCACTGTCGGAATTGTTGCAATGGAAGGCGAGAACGGTGTCACCGACTCAGGATTTGAAAGTTGCTGACAATAATTAAGAGGAAGCTCTCCAAGGTAACGACCCGCCCGCCAAGACGTAGACGAAGCGAAGAAGATTGGTTCTGGGCCTCTCTCTAGGATTAGATGTGCAAAAGATACATGCATGCATTAATGACTGCTATCCTCTACCGCGGGGTGAGTACGAGAATTTGGATGCATGTCCCGATGTGTGCACCGCATTGCTGGTATAAGATCGAACGAGCTAACCTAGGTGATGCTGAGGCGAGCGCCCAAGAAGAGGGTTCCTCATGTGTATGTGGATGCTCCTCATGACTACCGCCGCACCGAAACGCTTCTGTTCAGAAATAAAGAGCACGCCAGGTTGTTGCGATGGCACAAAGAAGACCGTAAGAAAGACGTGATGTTGAGGCACCTGCGTCGATGGATCCCAATGGGAGAAAATCGATAGAGAGTTCCTCAAACTTTGCACAGGATGCAAGGAACTTAAGGTTTGGTCTAAGTACGTATGGCATGAATCCTTTTGGAGAGCAAGCAGCTTCGCAACCATAGCACCTGCCCGTGACTCTTTGTATATAACCTTCCTCCTGGCTGTGCATGAAGCTGGAAGTTCATTATGATGCCGTGTGCTCATACAAGCGTCCGGGCAACCCGAGAACGACATTGATGTGTACCCGAAGCCATTAGTCGAAGAACTTCTACATCCGTGGTCCCTTTGCATGTGTGCACGTGTGTGGGACGATAAGCACAAGCAGGAGGAATTTGACCCAAGAGCGATGCTTTTCATGGATCCATCACCGACTCGGCCCGGCTCTTGGTAAGATTGCAGACAAATAAACAAGGGATACAATGCATGCACGCACCGGCTTACATGAGCCTCAAGGCGATTGGCTTGGAAAAAGGCCGAAGGTCGGGTACCTCGGGGGCATGGTCGATTTCTTAGGACTACCCATCCCGTAAGAAAGAAAGGCAAGCATTGCTAACGGTGAGGCCGATCACCGTGAGGAAGCCTCCCCATCGTGATGGTGTTGATATATTTGGTATGGTCAAGGATCTAGATGTAATATAGCTGGGTAGGTCCTCGGCGGATCGCGTCCGTTCCGGTCACGACGATGCACGGACACTGCGCCCATGTGGAAGAAGAAATCTATTTTTTTTTGGGAGCTAGAAGGATTGGAAAGTCTTAGAGGTCCGCTCTTCAATCGATGTGATGCACGCGACGAAGAATTTCTGCGTTAACCCCGCTAGGGCTTTCTGCGGGCGTGTACGGGAAGACAAAAGATACACCAGGGTATACATGTGAGGACCAAAGCAACGCTGGAAAGACCCCAAAAGCTGCATGAGAGAGTTAAAGGACGTCATTTATCCAGCTACGCTCTTACAAAAGCAGAGAAGGAAATATTTTTTGAATGTTCTATAAAGATTAAGGTCCCGCCTCGGCTTCTCCTCCAATATAAAGGGAATAATAAATATGGAGAAGAAAAACATTCCGTAACCTGAAGTCTCATGACTCTACACGTGATAATGACAATAAGCTTAGCTTCCGATTGCATTGAGGGGCTTCTACGAAAGTGTTCGATCGCCCATTGTGAAGCTATGTGCATTCCTCAACAATTTCTCGAAGGTAATAAATCCAGAAATTCTACCGAGGTTGCAAGTATGATGTGGTCCAATGCCTCGTCAGTTTTGAGCTGGTGTTCCCACCATCCTTCTCTTCAATATTATGACACATCTCCTCGCTCACCTGGTCGATGAGATTCTCCATTCTCGGTCCTTGTGTTTCCACACAATATAGTTCCCCTTCGAGAGGTTCATGGGAGTCTTGAAGAAATATGTCCATAACCACAAGCAGGCTGTAAGGAAGCATCTCCAAGGGCTATGGAACAGCAGGAGGTCACTGAATTCCGTGTTGACTTTATTCCTCGACCTTAAGCCGATTGGTGCGTTCCCGAATCGCGACATGAAGGGAGACTATGGAAAAGGCACGCTAGGGAAGGAAATCAATGATATGTAGGATCGGGATTTCTTTGACTCAAGCACACTACACACTCTGACAAGTTCCACCATGGTGGCTCCAGTGATATCGTGACCACAAGAACTTTCTACGCCCTAGTAACCCTAGCGCTTGAACGATTGGATTAGACGTGTAACACATGTCGACTTTCTCAGCGTTGGTTGCAAAAACATCTCCAATAACGAAGATATTGAAGATCAGCATGTACTTTGCTGGCCTGTATCACCATCTTCGATCGAGTGACTTTCAAGGGTACGAGATAAATGGGAATACATTTTACACGATCGCCCAAGATAAAAAGAGCACCAACCAAAACAAGGGTGTCCGCTTTGATGCAATAATGAATGAAGGCCCAAATGACACATACTATGGTTACATAGAGGATATATGGGAACTTGAGCATGGACCTTCTTTAAGGTCCCTTTGTTTAGGTAAGCAATGGGTCAACAAAACAGGAGGCGGGTACAGTAGACAAGTTATGTGGAATGACAACGAAGTGGATCTCGAACAATCTTGGGCATAGAGACTTAACCATTCAGTCCAGCTAAGGATGTGGCCCATGTTTTCTATCGAAGGATATGTCTAGCAAACCAAGAAAAAGGAACATAAGGAAACAAATACATCAAACGATGAGCTAAAGCGCCACATAGTTCTTCCGGAAAAAGAAACATCGTGGGAGTGGAGGACAAGACAAGACATGTCGAAGATTATAATAAGTTTGATGAAATTCCACCCTTCAGAGTGAATATTGATCCAAGCATCAAGTTAAATGATGAAGATGCTCCATGATTAAGGTCAAGAAGATTAAATGATGAAGATGCTCCATGGCACAAATGAGTATCTCAACATGGCAAATCAATTTCCCATTTATTTTTGTGTAATCATTTAACTCAGATGTAAGATATGAAAAGTGGAGATGCGCCACGGAGATTCCCAACCCTTTCCCCAACACCGTTAGATGAGATGTAGTCGTTCAGTGGGCTTGCAGCAGGGTGGGCTGATGGCGTGCCTTTCAAGATGTGAGGGCGTGTGCACCAACGACATCTCTCGAGAAACCGCGCCATCGGGAGATTTCCCAACCCTTTCCTCTGTAACACCGTTAGATGAGATGTAGTCGGTCTGTGGGCTTGGGTGGGGTAGTGGCTTACATGCAGCTTTCCTCAAGATGCCGTAGAGGGCGTGTGCACCAACAACATCTCTGGAGAAACCGCGCCATCGGAGATTTCCAACCCTTCTTTCCCCAACACCGTCAGGGGATGAGATGTAGTCGTTCTAGGGCTTGCAGGAGAAGGGAATAAGGCGCAGCCGAAGATGCCGTAGGGCGTGTGCACCAAATGACATTCTTCGAGAAATCGCACGCTTTACGGAGATTTCCCAACCCTTTCCCCAACACTCGTTAGATGAGATGTAGTCAGTTTAGGGGC
>NC_061510.1:244524828-244545448 GCF_022539505.1 Lolium rigidum | reverse complement strand
GGTTAAAGAACCACTCTGAATAGTGACAGCACCTAGATGAGTTTGATAATTATATTGTTAAGCAAGAAAATTTTAATATGAGAGTAGAGAATCATCTAATGGAAAATTCTCAAGCTATTAGTCAATTGCATGATATTGTGGAGAGAACCTCCAATGATGTTAAGATGCTTGTTAAACATTTTCAAATGATTCAAACTCAAATTGATCAACTCACTAAAGTGCAAAATGACTTGTTAGGGAATAATTCTAAAGAGAAACATGCTTATGAAGTAACAACTAGAGGTGGTGTCTCTACCCAGGATCCTCTATATCCTGAAGGGCATCCCAAAAGAATTGAACAAGATTCTCAACGCATTGAACCTAGTGCTCATTCTAAGAAGAAAAAGAAGAAGAAACATAAAAATGTTGTAGAATCCTCTGAACCTGTTAATGATCCTAATAGTATTTCTATTTCGATGCTGAAACTGAAAGTGGCAATGAACATGATAATAATGAAGATAATGATAAGAATGATACTCCTGATAAAGAAGAGGTTGAAAAGGAACCTGAAAAGCATGCTAAAAATAAAAAGTATACTAAAGAAGATTTTATTACTGAGAAACATGGTAATGAAAGAGAACCTTGGGTGCAAAAGCCAATGCCTTTTCCTGCTAAGAAACTAAAATCAAAGGAAGAGGAACACTATAATAAATTTTGTGATTGGATGAAACCTTTATTCTTGCAAATCCCTTTAACCGATGCTATTAAATTGCCACCTTATTCCAAGTATATGAAAGATATTGTTACTAACAAAAGGAAAATCCCCAATGAGGAAATTTCTACTATGCTTGCTAATTACTCTTTCAATGGCAAAATTCCAAAGAAGTTGGGCGACCCGGTATACCTACTATTCCTTGTTCTATCAAGAATAATTATGTTAAAACTGCTCTATGTGACTTGGGAGCCGGTGTTAGTGTTATGCCTTTTTCTCTTTATAAGAGACTTTACTTAGATAAGTTGATACCTACTGATATATCTTTGCAAATGGCTGATAAATCTACTGCTATTCCTGTTGGTATATGTGAGAATGTTCCTGTTCAAGTTACTAATAACTGCTTGATATTAACTGATTTTGTTGTGTTGGAAATGCCTGAAGATGATAATATGTCCATTATTCTTGGGAGACCTTTTCTTAACACCGCAGGGGCTGTTATTGATTGCAATAAAGGAAAGGTTACTTTCAATGTTGATGACAAGGAACACACCGTTTATTTCCCCAAGAGGATTGAAAAAGCGTGCGGAGTTAATACTATTTCTCATGTGAGAACTATCAAAGTGGGAACTATTGATTGTCCTATATATGAGCCTAAAGAAGAATATCAAACTCTTGTGATTGGATCCATATCAATACAATTCAAGGTAACATGATTGATTTGAGGTTTATTTCTTCATATGCTATATAAAATTTATTTGGTGGCAAGACTTGATCAACCTTGTTAACAAATACCTTTTATATGCATAGAAGAGGTAAACAACATCTCTTTCTTCCTCCACTTGTTTTACTTATTGTAGCAATACATTTGTATCTTTATTTTATTGCATTATTGTGCCAAGTAAAGTCTCTAATCGAAGGTTGATACTAGATTTGAATTTCTGCGCAGAAACAGATTTCTATCTGTCACGAATCTAGGCTGTTTTCTCTGTAGGTAACTCAGAAAATTATGCCATTTTACGTGCGTGTTCCTCAGATATGTACGCAACTTTCATTAGTTTTGAGTTTTCTGATTTGAGCAACGGAAGTATTTATTTAAAATTCGTCTTTACTGGCTGTTCTGTTTTGGCAGATTCTGTCTCTGTTTTTTTTTGCATTGTCTCTTGTGGACTTTAAGCGAGGTTTTCTAGACGTAGAGGGCTGTAGCTAATGTTTTATTGAGTTCTTGCAATGTGCCACTACAGGACCAAGGTTGATTCAAATTTTTTTGAGTACTAACCCCTCTAATGAAGTTTATGAGAAGTTTGGTGTGAAGGAAGTTTTTAAGGGTCAAGAGAGAAGGGGGATATAACGTGATCAAGAAGAGTCAAAAGCCTAAGCTTGGGGGGAGGTATACCGGCATCACTCATTCTTTGCATATTATGATTGCTGGATACTTGTATATACTTGTTTAGTCTCTTTGAGTGGTTTTCTAATGAGAGGAAGATGATACTTGGGGAAGTGCTGCCTGAAAACAGATTCTGGGCTGTTACCGTAAAAATTCGTGTGCCCAGCCAGAACAGTATTTTGAGTTGAAAATTTTTGTGCATGTTCCCCAGGTTGTTATCTAACTTTCATTAGTTGAACACTTTTTGAACTGAGCAACGTAAGATTTTTGTAAAAATCGATTTCTGTACTGCTTGTCAGGTTTTGGCAGATTTCTGCCATTTCGGTTTTCTCGTGTTTCTTTTAGTTTGCTATTTCTTGTTTCCACTTTGTTTCTTTCCCAAAACACAAAAAGACCAAAAATATTTCTGTTGTTTCTCTTCACCATTTGTTTATCTTGGTTTCTTGCATTTGTTTCACTTTATTTGCTATTGCTAGTTTGCCATAAGAAAATCCAAAAAGATTTTGCTTTGTTTGCTTGTTTCCTCTTGTTCTTATTCTCAAATTCGAAAACACCAAAAATATTTGCTGTTCTTCTTTGGTTTTTAAAGTTCTTTATGAGTTCAATGGTCTTCGGTGGCTGGAGCGTGGTTTTCATTTCATATTATCCAAGCTACACAAGTGAAAAGGCAATAATGACGATCTACGACAATCTGATTGTGGTGAGAGGCTGGTATGAACTCTATTTGTTTTCATTTTTGTACATATACTCATCCATGTGAGCATGCTTAGTTGGTTCATGTGAGGTATATGTTATTTGAGAAAGTCTAGTAGTTTATGATCTCTCATGTTTAGCTCCAATCTATTAATATGAGTAGCATGTCATGGATGTTTGCTTGCATTGTTTTATTCATAAGTAAGTATGGCATTGTGGTATCCTCCTCTGAATAATTCATTTATATCGACTTGGCACATGCTCACGCATGCATATGACTGAACAAAAAGTCAATTAAGCCTCGATGATCTATATTGCTTCGCAGTTCTTGTATCACTTTTATGCCTCTCGTTAATTTATTTTGCCGCAAGCATGATTATGACGAGTTCACTGCTCTCTTGATTTGTCGCTCCCTAGTCTATTGCTAGCCTACACTTGTACTGAGCGGGAACGCTGCTCGTGCCTCCAAACACATGAAAACCAAGTCATTCCAGAGTGTCCACCATAAATACCTATGCATGGCATTTCAAACCATTCCAAGTAAATTCTCATGCGCTACCTTTAAAATCTTCAAAATGCTTCTTAATTTGTGTTAATGTTTCATAGCTCATGAGGAAGTATGTGGTGTTTAGCTTTCAACCTTGTCATTTACTTTTGACGGACTCTCATATGGAATAGTGGCACATCCGCTTATCCAATAATTTTGCAAAAAGAGCTGGCAATGGGATTCCCAGTCCCGAATTAATTAACTTAAATAGACACTCCTCCATGGTTTGTGATTGTTGGACGGCACCCGAAGGATTCGGTTAGCCATGGCTTGTGTAAGCAAAGGTTGGGGGAGTGTCATCATCATAATAAAACTAAAATAAAAAGGCACTCCTTCATGGTATGAGATTGTTGGCGGGCACCCGAGGATTCGGTTAGCCATGGTTTGTGCAAGAAAGGTTGGAAGGAGTGCCAAATAAATATGCAATAATTCATGGGAGCCGCTCTTGAAAGTCCGGTTGGCGAGGTAGTTAGTGTACCCATTACCATTCGTTGACAACAACAAACACCTCTCAAAATAACTTTACTCCTGATTTATAAAAATGAAAAGCTCTAGCGCATGTTAATCCCTGCTTCCCTCCGCGAAGGGTCAATCTTTTACTTTTATGTTGTGTCTCCATTATTTCTTTGAGTACTATCTTGAGAGCACAACTGTCATTCTTAGTACAATATGCTTGTCTCAAAATATGATTGATTGTGGTATAACCTTGATGCTTTTATCTTTGACAATCACTACTTCTAGTCTTTCTATGAACTCCAGAGGTGCCCGGGCATTTATGTTTTGCCAATCAAATACAGGCAAGCGAGATACCACTTTATCATGCTCTCTTATGAACATTGCAATCCTGCTTATATACATGATTCATGATGCTTATTATTAATTGTTGGTACCTCTCCATGATTGACATAGCTGTTAGATGATCTTATTTGCATGTGTCTCATCATGAATTGCTTAAGTATTAGCCATAGCATGAGAATATATACATCATATGAGCAAATGTGTTCGTGAAAGTTCTTTTATCGCTCAGTTTGTTAATCGAATTGCTTGAGGACAAGCAATAAGCTAAGCTTGGGGGGAGTTGATACGTCCAAAACGTATCTACTTTCCCGAACACTTTTGCTATTGTTTGGCCTCTAATTTGTGTATTTTGGATGTAACTAACACGGACTAACGCTGTTTTCAGCAGAACTGCTCTGGTGTCTCGTTTTTGTGCAGAAATCCAACTTTCGGGAAAAACCTCGGAATTTATGCAGAAGGCCCTATTTTCCCAGGAAACTAACGGAGCCAGAAGGGCAATTGAAGTGGAGGCCCGAGGGCCCCACACCACCTGGCGGCGCGGCCCAAGGGGGGCCCGCGCGGCCAGGTGGTGTGGCCCCCTCGGCCGGCCTCCGACGCCCTCCTTCGGACTACTTATTCGCCTCGACCTAAAAACGCCTGGAGGGAAGTCGAAGTCGCCAGAAACCCTCCAGAACGCCGCCACATCGCGAAACTCCGTCGCGGGAGCCAGAAGTCACCGTTCTGGCACTCCGCCGGGACGGGGAATTGGAGGAGATCATCACCGCCATCACCGCCAACGCCTCTCCATCAACCAGCAATGTTTCCCCCATCCATGTGTGAGTAATTCCCCCGCTGTAGGCCGAAGGGGATGGTAGGGATTGGATGAGATTGGTCATGTAATAGCATAAGATTGTTAGGGCATAGTGTCTAGTGTCCGTAGATGGTACTTTTATGATATTGTTGCAACTTGTTATGCTTAATGCTTGTCACTAGGGCCCGAGTGCCATGATCTCAGATCTGAACATGTTATTGATTCATGAAGATATTCATTGTTTATGATCTTACCTACAAGTTGTATACACATGTCGCTGTCCGGAACCAATGGCCCCGAAGTGACAGAAATCGGGACAACCGGAGGGAATGGCAGTGATGTGAGGATCACATGTGTTCACGGAGTGTTAATGCTTTGCTCCGTACTCTATTAAAAGGAGTACCTTAATATCCAGTAGTTTCCCTTGAGGCCCGGCTGCCACCGGCTGGTAGGACAAAAGATGTTGTGCAAGTTTCTCATTTCGAGCACGTACGACTATAATTGGAACACATGCCTATTGATTGATTAGTACTTGGACACCGTTTTATTATTATCTGCAAATGCCCTGCTATGATTGTTACATGAGTTTCTCTCATCCATGCAACGCCCGTTATCCGTCCCCGTGCCTACAGTATTTTAATCCTGCTCGTTTACTAAAATCACTACTCGCTGTCTTTGTTACTCGCTCGCTGTTATTTCACCACTCGCTACTACTATAAAACTGTTACTACCGATAAACTCTTGCGAGCAAGTCTGTTTCCAGTGCAGCTGAATTGACAACTCCGCTGTTAAGGCTTTCAAGTATTCTTTGTCTCCCCTTGTGTCGAATCAATAAATTGGGTAATACTTCCCTCGAAGACTGTTGCGATCCCCTATACTTGTGGGTCATCAGACACTATATTTGTTTCAGTCCATATCCTTTCATTGAAGTTAATTTCTCAATGAAACCTTTTTAATCAAGTATATAATTACATCATTTATAACCAACTATATGTCATCTACATAAAGTATTATAAATATGTCTCATCCCTCCCACTTAATTTCTTGCAAATGCAAGCCTCTTTATCGTCTCTGATGAAATCAAAAACTCTTTGACTATTTCATCTGGTGAAGATTCCAACTCCGCGATACTCACTTCATCTAATTGAAGTTCGTATACCTATCTAGTATTCTACGGACTAGCAATGCTCTTGGTTGTTTCTTGTATACACCTTTGATACACACTTCTGTTAACTAATGTATTTTGCCATCCTACTATCATATCTCATAAAATAAATATGTAGCGATTACTAGAATAATCCACATAGACTATAAGCATCGCTACGGAAGATCTAATCTTATCGTAGTCAATTCTTTGAACTTTGTCGTAAACAACTTTTCGACAAGTCGAGCTTCTTCAATGGTATTCCATCCAAGTCCATCAATTTTATAGATCCATTTACTTTCAAAAAGTATTCATCTATCTTGGATTTCATGGCGTATAGCCATTTTAACGGAGTCAGGGCCCATCATAACTTCTTTGTTTGTAGTTGGTTTATCATTGTTCAAAATCAATCCTTTGTCCACAAATCATTAATTTGATCACAAAGTAAACCATCCCTACAAGGTTCAATAAGTACTTCGATCTCCATGACTAAAACACTTTGTAGTCATGGACTCATGGGAGCCATGATCGTCGTGGCCGCTTCCGAAACCATTTCCGATGCTGCGTTACTCTGATCATTATGCTCAGGTTCATAAACCTTATCAAGTTTTATTGTCCTCCCACTCAAATACTTCGCTAGAAAACAATTTCTTGAAAATAAGAAACATTGACAAACACTTTTGTCTTTGTCTCCATAGTGGAAAAAATTCCCAATCAATTCTCTGGGATAACCAACAAAGACATTCATCCGATTTTGGTTGTAAACTTATTTACTTATGATATGCATACCAAAATTTAAGAAAGGACTATTAGGGTTCATACCCATGCCATAACTCGTATGGTGTCATTTCAACGGATCATGATGATGCTCTATTCAGTGTAAAAGCGGTAGTCTCTAAAGCATAATCCACAAAAATATAATGGCTTTATTTTATTTTATCTCATCATTAATCCAACAAGGTTTGGATACGTCTCTCGGATACTGTATCATCACTATGACACTCCAAGAAACGTGAGTTGTAGAACAACTTCATAACTCTCTTAGATGTTTGCTAAAACTCGTAATTCAAATATTCCCACCATGATCCAATCATAGATATTTGACTTTTCTATTACGATGATTTCCACTTCATGCTGAAATTTATTTGAATCTATTCAAATGTTTCAAACTTCTTCCTTATCGAATATATCCACATATACTCAATTCATTGTTGGAAGTTTTCATGAAGTAGAAGAATCTCCCGCACACAACTATGCCCAGTGAACCACATACATCATCATGTATGTTTTCACTAAGTTAGTTGTCCGTTCAACTCTTGGCCTATGAAGGGTATTTTAGTCATTCTCTTTTAGAAAAGATTTTGCAAGCGCCAAATGATTCAAAAATCAAATGACTCCAAAAATCCATTTGCATGGAGTTCCTTCATGCGTTCCTTTCTAACATGACCTAAATGGCGGTTCCACAAATAAGTGGAATTCCAATCATTTGCCTTATGGCATTTTAGCGTCAGTATTATGTGTGTGTGTGTTTCACCATTAAGATTTATAATAACTTATCCATCGTACATGGAGTAATGTCATAATTTGAACAACTCATTGTTTTCATTTGACTAGAGCAAAATGACAATTATTAAGTTCTTTATTATAAATTCTAAGGGCTAGATAGAATGCCAACGATGAACATAATAACACTTTATTTTTGTTCCAGACGTACATACCTATCATATTCCTTGTCATTCACTTAGGCCATTGTATTCTTGTATTGCGTTGTTTTGTATGACACTTCATACCAACCAATATGGTACAAATACCCAAGAATTTCATTGTGTGACTGATGTCTACGGGAGCTTCTATTCTTGTAGACAGTGTTGGGCCTCCAAGAGCAGAGGTTTGTAGAACAGCAGCAAGTTTCCCTTAAGTGGATCACCCAAGGTTTATCGATCTCAGGGAGGAAGAGGTCAAAGATATCCCTCTCATGCAACCCTGCAACCACAAAGCAAGAAGTCTCTTGTGTCCCCAACACACCTAATAGGTGCACTAGTTCGGCGAAGAGATAGTGAAATACAGGTGGTATGAATAAGTAGTAGCAATAGCACCAGAAAAGTGCTTTGCCCGAGACAAGTAAACAAGCGATAGTAACGCAGCAGTAGTAACGCTAGAGAAACAAGTAAACAAACAGAGATAGCAGTATTTAGGAACAAGGCCTAGGGATTAGACTTTCACTAGTGGACACTCTCAACATTGATCACATAACAGAATAGATAAATGCATACTCTACACTTTTGTTGGATGATGAACACATTGCGTAGGATTACACGAACCCTCAATGCCGGAGTTAACAAGCTCCACAATAATGCTCATAATTTAGTAACCTTTAGTGTAAGATAGATCAAAAGACTAAACCAAGTACTAGCATAGCATGCACACTCGTCACCTTCATGCATATGTAGGAGGAATAGATCACATCAATATTATCATAGCAATAGTTAACTTCGCAATCTACAAGAGATCATGATCATAGCATAAACCAAGTACTAACACGGTGCACACATTGTCACCTTTGCACACGTGCAGGAGGAATAAAACTACTTTAATAACATTGCTAGAGTAGCACATAGATAAATTGTGATACAAACACATTGCAATCATAAAGAGATATAAATAAGCACCTCACTATGCCATTCAACAGTGAATAAGTATTCTGTGAAATATAGCCTAAGAGACCCACACGGTGCACACACTGTCACCTTTACACTCGTGGGACAAGGAGTCTCCGGAGATCACATAAGTAAAACTCACTTGACTAGCATAGTGACATCTAGATTACAAGCATCATCATATGAATCTCAATCATGTAAGGCAGCTCATGAGATTATTGTATTGAAGTACATAGGAGAGAGATGAACCACATAGCTACCGGTACAGCCCCGAGCCTCGATGGAGAACTACTCCCTCCTCATGGGAGCAGCAGCGGTGATGAAGATGGCGGTGGAGATGGCAGCGGTGTCGATGGAGAAGCCTTCCGGGGCACTTCCCCGCTCCGGCAGGGTGCCGGAACGGAGACTCCTGTCCCCCGGATCTTGGCTTCGCGATGGCGGCGGCTCGGAAGGTTTTCCGTATCGTGGTTCTTCGCCTCGTGGGTTTCGCGACGGAGGCTTTAAGTAGGCGGAAGGGCGGAGTCGGGGGCCCGACGAGGGGCCCACACCATAGGCGGCGCGGGCCCCCCTTGGCCGCGCCGCCTTGTGGTGTCGCCACCTCGTGGCCCCACTTCGTATGTTCTTCGGTCTTCCGGAAGCTCCGTGGAAAAATAGGCCCCCGGGTCTTCGTTTCGTCCAATTCCGAGAATATTTCGTTACTAGGATTTCTGAAACCAAAAACAGCAGAAAACGAGAACCGGCACTTCGGCATCTTGTTAATAGGTTAGTTCCGGAAAATGCACAAATATGACATAAAGTGTGCATAAAACATGTAGGTATCATCAATAATATGGCATAGAACATAAGAAATTATCGATACGTCGGAGACGTATCAAGCATCCCCAAGCTTAGTTTCGCTCGTCCCGAGCAGGTAAAACGATAACAAAGATAATTTCTGAAGTGATATGCCATCATAACCTTGATCATACTATTTGTAAACATATGTAGTGAATGCAGCGATCAAAACAATGGTAATGACATGAGTAAACAAGTGAATCATAAAGCAAAGACTTTTCATGAATAGTACTTCAAGACAAGTATTAATAAGTCTTGCATAAGAGTTAACTCATAAAGCAATAAATCAAAGTAAAGGTATTGAAGCAACACAAAGGAAGATTAAGTTTCAGCGGTTGCTTTCAACTTGTAACATGTATATCTCATGGATAAAAGTCAACATAGAGTAATATAACAAGTACAATATGCAAGTATGTAGGAATCAATGCACAGTTCACACAAGTGTTTGCTTCTTGAGGTGGAGAGAGATAGGTGAACCGACTCAACATAAAAGTAAAGAGAATGGTCCTTCAAAGAGGAAAGCATCGATTGCTATATTTGTGCTAGAGCTTTTATTTTGAAAACATGAAACAATTTTGTCAACGGTAGTAATAAAGCATATGAGTTATGTACATTATATCTTACAAGTTGCAAGTCTCATGCATAGTATACTAATAGTGCCCGCACCTTGTCCTAATTAACTTGGACTACCGGATCTTTGCAATGCACATGTTTTGACCAAGTGTCACAATGGGGTACCTCCATGCCGCCTGTACAAAGGTCTAAGGAGAAAGCTCGCATTTTGGATTTCTCGCTTTTGATTATTCTCAACTTAGACATCCATACCGGGACAACATGGACAACGGATAATGGACTCCTCTTTAATGCATAAGCATGTGGCAACAATTATTATTCTCATATGAGATTGAGGATATGTGTCCAAACTGAAACTTCCACCATGAATCATGGCTTTAGTTAGCGGCCCAATGTTCTTCTCTAACAATATGCATGCTCCAACCATAAAGGTGGTAGATCTCTCTTACTTCGGACAAGACGGACATGCATAGCAACTCACATGATATTCAACAAAGAATAGTTGATGGCGTCCCCGAAACATGGTTATCGCACAACAAGCAACTTAATAAGAGATAAAGTGCATAAGTACATATTCAATGCCACAATAGTTTTTAAGCTATTTGTCCCATGAGCTATATATTGCAAAGGTGAATGATGGAATTTTAAAGGTATCACTCAAGCAATTTAGTTTGGAATGGCGGATAAATACCATGTAGTAGGTAGGTATGGTGGACACAAATGGCATAGTGGTTGGCTCAAGGATTTTGGATGCATGAGAAGTGTTCCCTCTCGATACAAGGTTTAGGCT
This sequence comes from Lolium rigidum, assembly GCF_022539505.1. Classification (NCBI taxonomy): domain Eukaryota; kingdom Viridiplantae; phylum Streptophyta; class Magnoliopsida; order Poales; family Poaceae; genus Lolium; species Lolium rigidum. Next base: position 244,534,544 of record NC_061510.1, on the reverse strand, counting down.
AGCAAGGTTATTTGAAACAAACACAAGGATGACGGTACAGCAAAACTCACATAAAAGACATATGGTAAACATTATAAGACTCCATACCGTCTTCCTTGTTGTTCAAAACTCAATACTAGATGTTATCTAGACTCTAGAGAAACCAAATATGCAAACCAAATTAGCAAGCTCTAAGTATTTCTTCATTAATGGGTGCAAAGTATATGATGCAAGAGCTTAAACATGAGCACAACAATTGTCAAGTATCAAATTATCCAAGACATTTTAGAGTTACTACATGTAGCATTTTCCAATTCCAACCATATAACAATTTAACGAAGATGAAACTTCGCCATGAATACTATGAGTAGAGCCTAAGGACATATTTGTCCATATGCTACAGCGGAGCGTGTCTCTCTCCCATAAAGTGAATGCTAGGATCCATTTTATTCAAACAAAACAAAAAACAAAAACAACAGACGCTCCAAGCAAAGTGCATAAGATGTGGCCGAATAAAAATATAGTTTCAGGGGAGGAACCTGATAATGTTGTCGATGAAGAAGGGGATGCCTTGGGCATCCCCAAGCTTAGACGCTTGAGTCTTCTTGAAATATGCAGGGGTGAACCACCGGGGCATCCCCAAGCTTAGAGCTTTCACTCTTCTTGATCATAGTATATCATCCTCCTCTCTTGACCCTTGAAAACTTCCTCCACACCAAACTCGAAACAACTCATTAGAGGGTTAGTGCACAATAAAAAATTCACATGTTCAGAGGTGACACAATCATTCTTAACACTTCTGGACATTGCTCAAAGCTACTGCAAGGTAATGGAACAAAGAAATCCACCCAACACAGCGAAAGAAGCAATGCGAAATAAAAGGCAGAATCTGTCAAAACAGAACAGTCCGTAAAGATGGATTTTATTAGGGCACCAGACTTGCTCAAATGAAAATTCTCAAATTGAATGAAAGTTGCGTACATATCTGAGGATCACTCACGTAAATTGGCTTAATTTTCTGAGTTACCTACAGAGAATTAGGCCCAGATTCGTGACAGCAAAGAAATCTGTTTCTGCGCAGTAATCCAAATCTAGTATTCACTTTACTATCAAAGACTTTACTTGGCACAACAAAACACAAAACTAAGATAAGGAGAGGTTGCTACAGTAGTAAACAACTTCCAAGACGCAAATATAAAACAAAGTACTGTAGCAAAATATCACATGGGTTATCTCCCAAGAAGTTCTTTCTTTATAGCCGTTAGGATGGGCTCAGCAGTTTTAATGATGCACTTGCAAGAAATAGTATTTGAAGCAAAAGAGAGCATCAAGAGGCAAATTCAAAACACATTTAAGTCTAACATGCTTCCTATGAAGAGGAATCTTGTACACAAATGAATTCATGAAGAACAAAGTGACAAGCATAAGAGGATAAAACACGAGTAACTTCAAGATTCTCGACATAAAGAGGGGAAACTTAATATTATTAAGATGCATATAACCATATTTCCCTCTCTCATAATAACTTTCAGTAGCATCATTGATGAAATCCACAATATACCCATCACTTAAAACATTCTTATCATGGTTCATATGCATAGAAGTATCATTAAATTTGGCATAAGAAAAGTTATTCTCATTAATAGTAATTGGAGCAAGATTATTATCAAGAATTTGAACATGGTAAACAAATTGCATATTAAGGGAATTGTTTTTGGTAATCCAATCATGACTATGACAAGTTTCATAAGGATAGTTAGAACCTATATCATAGCATTCTTTATAATAATCATCAGAGATCGGGGGCACAATATCATCATAGGAAATAGAATAGTTATCTTTCACAGTCGGTTTATCTGTGTCCACACCATCATTGTTATTAGAAGGAGATGTATCAAACACATAATGATCAGTAGCTAAAGGATTTTCAAACACCTCTTCCCCAAGCTTAGAGCTTTCTATATCATTATGGGAGGAAGCATGGATAGCACTGACACTATGGCAATTATTATCATCATTTTCAGAATTAGTTTCCCGGAGATTTGTAATATCAAAAGTAGTGTGCTCATTCAAATCATGATCGCTAATGTATGTAAAGGGCATAGGAAGATCATCGTATTCAGATTCATTGTCACAATAATCATTAGGAGCAACATACTTACGGTTACCTAGCGTTATCTCATTCACGCGGGGATACGCCGTTACCTCTTTCTTTTTATTCTCCTTCTTCTTCTTCTTCTTCTTCTTCTTCTTCTTCTTCGTTCCCTTCTTCTTCTTCTTCTTCTCTTCCTTCTCCTCGTTCCCTTCTTTAGGAGGAAGAGGTTTGAAGGGTGGCTTGTCCGCATAACCTGATTTACTTTCAGAAACAATAGAAGAAACTTGGGAGGATCCCTCCTTTTCATTAATTAGTTGAAAACACACAGCGGTCCTATCATATTTTGGCAAGGTGTCATCTTCTAAAATATTTTGTATGTAAGTATTTGTATGGCTATTATCAATGCAATAAGAAAAACACCCATGAAGGACATCATCAATATCAAGATCACTCATATGTAACAAAGAGATTTTTCTCGACAGTTCTTCACACCCCAAAAATAAAGTAAGTTCATCATGCTGATTAGGAGTAATTTCATCATCACAATACAAATTTGCAGCACTCATTGGGTTCAAATTATCATTGGAGGAGCATTGAAAATTAAAATGACCCACTTCATGGCAAACTTCACAAATAAAAGGATAGAGGGCACAAACTTTTTTACCAAGATCATCTAGAGCCCTAAACCACTTTCTAGTTTTTTCATTAGCATGATGGATACAATATTCATCTTTGATTTGATTAATTCCACAAGGTCTATGTATTCCACAAAAATTAACATGCTTATAGGAAATAACATTCTTAGGAGTTTGAGCATGCTCATTACAATAATTAACAACAATTTCATTCTTCATGCAAGCCTCTTTAAAAGGTTCATGATACTTATCGAAATTCTTTTTAGGCAATTCAAAATGAGAAGCAAAGGCTTTATAAAGATTTGCAGCAACTTGAGAGTCAAGACCATAAGTAGCACTCATATTTCGAAATTTATCGGTATCCATAAAAGTTTCAATGCATTCATAATCATAATTTATACCTGACTCTTTACCTTTGTCGTTCTCCCAATCTTCGGCGTTCTCCTTAATCCGATCAAGAAGGTCCCTTTTAAACTCTTCTTTGTTGCGCGTGAATGATCCGGAACAAGTAGCATCCAGACAAGGTCTTATCTTGAAAAGAAAGTCTTGCATAGAAATTATCAATGATGATATTACCTGGAAGCTCATGATTGGGGCATTTGAGCATTAAAGACTTCAATCTCTCCCATGCTTGGGCAATACTCTCTCCATCATGAGGCCAGAAATTATATATTCGGTTTCGGTCTTTGTGAATTTCACTTGGAGGATAGAATTTAGAATAAAATAGAGGCACAATATCCTTCCAATCAAGAGAATGCTCATCTTTTAGCAGTTTATGCCAATGCGCCGCTTTACCGATCAACGACATAGAGAATAATTTCTTCTTCACTTCATCCATAGAGATACTCGCACACTTGAATAACCCGCATAATTCATGCAAAAACGAGTAAATGATCTCCGGGATGCACAGTTCCATCCCCTTCATAGCGGTTATCCATAACATGTTCAATAATTTTCATAGGTATTTTATATGGGATACTTTTAGTAGGTGCATTTAAAATATCACAAGCATCATTAGAGTTATCGCATATGGGAGATAAAGTGTTATCAGAGCAAATTTTCTCACCTGAAGATGGGAAGCTAAAAAGATCACAAAAACTAGCTTCCCCAAGCTTAGACTTCTCCATAGCATTAGCAGTAATTACATTCATACTAATAACATCGCTACTAGCATGCGAATAAGGTTCCATTGGTTTTTTAATGTTTGCACCAAACAATTCTAAATCAGGAAAAAGATTAAAAAGCTCACTAAATTTTTTGTTGTTTTCCATTATGCCTAACTAGTGAAAATAAAAACAAGAAACAAAAATATGCAATTGCAGGATCTAAAGGAAATAGCTTCGAGCACAAACACAATGGCGCCAGAAAAGTACTGTTACCTGGAACCGGAGTATGAGAGCCTTTTACCTTTCCTCCCCGAGCAACGGCGCCGGAAAAGTGCTTGATGTCTACGGGAGTTTCTATTCTTGTAGACAAGTGTTGGGCCTCCAAGAGCGAGAGGTTTGTAGAACAGCAGCAAGTTTCCCTTAAGTGGATCACCCAAGGTTTATCGATCTCGGGGAGGGAGAGGTCAAAGATATCCCTCTCATGCAACCCCGCAACCACAAAGCAAGAAGTCTCTTGTGTCCCCAACACACCTAATAGGTGCACTAGTTCGGCGAAGAGATAGTGAAATACAGGTGGTATGAATAAGTAGTAGCAACAGCACCAGAAAAGTGCTTTGCCCGGGACGAGTAAACAAGCGATAGTAACGCAGCGAGTAGTAACGCAATAAAATAGTAAACAAACAGACGATAGCGATATTTAGGAACAAGGCCTAGGGATTAGACTTTCACTAGTGGACACTCTCAACATTGATCACATAACAGAATAGATAAATGCATACTCTACACTTTTGTTGGATGATGAACACATTGCGTAGGATTACACGAACCCTCAATGCCGGAGTTAACAAGCTCCACAATAATGCTCATAATTTAGTAACCTTTAGTGTAAGATAGATCAAAAGACTAAACCAAGTACTAGCATAGCATGCACACTGTCACCTTCATGCATATGTAGGAGGAATAGATCACATCAATATTATCATAGCAATAGTTAACTTCGCAATCTACAAGAGATCATGATCATAGCATAAACCAAGTACTAACACGGTGCACACACTCGTCACCTTTGCACACGTGCGGGAGGAATAAAACTACTTTAATAACATTGCTAGAGTAGCACATAGATAAATTGTGATACAAACACATTGCAATCATAAAGAGATATAAATAAGCACCTCACTATGCCATTCAACGAGTGAATAAGTATTCTCGTGAAATATAGCCTAAGAGACCCACACGGTGCACACACTTGTCACCTTTACACTCGTGGGACAAGGAGTCTCCGGAGATCACATAAGTAAAACTCACTTGACTAGCATAGTGACATCTAGATTACAAGCATCATCATATGAATCTCAATCATGTGAGGCAGCTCATGAGATTATTGTATTGAAGTACATAGGAGAGAGATGAACCACATAGCTACCGGTACAGCCCCGAGCCTCGATGGAGAACTACTCCCTCCTCATGGGAGCGAGCAGCGGTGATGAAGATGGCGGTGGAGATGGCAGCGGTGTCGATGGAGAAGCCTTCCGGGGCACTTCCCCGCTCCGGCAGGGTGCCGGAACGGAGACTCCTGTCCCCCGGATCTTGGCTTCGCGATGGCGGCGGCTGCGGGAAGGTTTTCCGTATCGTGGTTCTTCGCCTCGGGGGTTTCGCGACGGAGGCTTTAAGTAGGCGGAAGGGCAGAGTCGGGGCCCGACGAGGGGCCCACACCATAGGGCGGCACGGGCCCCCCTTGGCCGCGCCGCCTTGTGGTGTCGCCACCTCGTGGCCCCACTTCGTATGTTCTTCGGTCTTACGGAAGCTCCGTGGAAAAATAGGCCCCTGGGTCTTCGTTTCGTCCAATTCGAGAATATTTCGTTACTAGGATTTCGAAACCAAAAACAGCGAGAAAACAGGAACCGGCACTTCGGCATCTTGTTAATAGGTTAGTTCCAGAAAATGCACAAATATGACATAAAGTGTGCATAAAACATGTAGGTATCATCAATAATATGGCATAGAACATAAGAAATTATCGATACGTCGGAGACGTATCAGTGACCAAACGAGGAATACATCCATAACATGTATATCTTTTATATACACCTGAGCTAGACTTTCTAGTCTTTTCTTTCTTTCCGCCAATAATCTTTTGTAGTTTCTCTTTTAGCTTTCCTCATTATTCAGAAAAACACTTCAACATCAATAACTTCTAAGTTTGTTGGTCAAATACCAATAACCTTGAGGTTCTTACTTTGAAGTTGATCATCATATGATAAGTGTTCCGGATTTCATTATTAGTAACCTTGTAATATGATGAACAATTTCATTCATAATTTTATCCATTGTATCATGATGACTTTCCGAGACCATGTCTGTACATGCTAGGCTCGTAAAGTTTAACCTCAGTATTCGCATGTGCAAATCTGACTTACACCCGTTGCATGCACTCGTAGAATCTATAACACCCGATCATCACGAGATGCTTCGAAACGATGATTCTTAGCAACGGTGCATACTAAGGACGATTACTTCATAGATATGCGAATATCTTTAGTGTCCAACTTAGTTGGAGGATTGGGACGCCGGGCGTCTTCAACCTTCGTACATTCCCATAAAACTATTGAGTTTATGTAGTCTCACTAGATTATATTCTATCATCTTGCAATAAGGTCTTAGATATCACATATATCTCATACCTTGCTTATTCCTGAAAACTAAATTTCCAGCTCCTTACTTTTTCAAACAGATTTGAACTTCAAGTTTCATGGAGACAAGATAACTTTAGGTACTAATTGAAACCACAACTCTTTGAATCAACAATGTGAGGTTTACTAAAAGTTCGCAATAGGACTTAATCATTTCTTGATTCTTTAACAATACGGTACCAGTCTGTAAAGTTTCTTGTCAGACTTATCAGTATTTCTATCTCAATTACAATACTAGCGCATTGTAGAAAACGGATGCCAAGACTACAAAATTAATTCAAAATACTACTTAGACTATGTTTATGATAATTAGTTCATGTTTTAATCTAATTACTAATAAACTCCCACTTAATACAACATCCCTTATAGTTGTTAAGAGGTACACGATCCAAATCCACTACACCAAAACCGATCATCACGTGAGATGATGTAGCTTCAATGGTGAACATCAACATGTTGATCATATCATCCATATGACTCGTGTTCAACCTTTCGGTTTCCGTTGTCCCGAGGCCATGTCCGTACATGCTAGGCTCGTCAAGCAAACCCAAGTATTCCGCGTGTGCAACATGGCTTACACCCGTTGTATGTGAACGTTGAGTCTATCACATCCGATCATCACGAGATGCTTCGAAACGACGAACTATATCAACGGTGCATACGAGGGGAGAACACTTTATTATCTTGATATTAATGTGAGGGATCATCTTATAATGCTACCGTCACGTTCTAAGCAAAATAAGATGCATAAAGGATTAACATCACATGCAATTCATATGTGATATGATATGGCCCTTTAGTCTTTGCGCCTTCGATCTTCATCTCCAAAGCACGAACATGATCTGCATCATCGTCGGCGTAGCGTCAAGGTCCACGGCGCCGTCTTCATGGTTGTTCACCTCATGTAGCAACTATTACAACTACTTTGAAATACTACTCAACATGAAATTTAAAGACAACCATAAGGCTCCTGCCGGTTGCCACAATACAATAATGATCATCTTATACATATTCATCATCACATTATGGCCATATCACATCACCAAACCCTGCAAAAACAAGTTAGACGTCTCTAATTTGGTTTGCATATTTTACGTGGTTTAGGGTTTTCGAGTGAGATCTAATCTACCTACGAACATGAACCACAACGGTGATACTAGTGTTGTCAATAGAAGAGTAAATTGAATCTTCACTATAGTAGGAGAGTCAGACACCCGCAAAGCCACTTATGCAATACAAGTTGCATGTCGAGCGTGGAGCAAATCTCATGAACGCGGTCATGTAAAGTTAGCCCGAGCCGCTTCATCCCATTATGCCACAAAGATGCAAAGTACTCAAACTAAAGACAACATAAGCATCAACGCCCACAAAACAAATGTGTTCTACTCGTGCAACCATCTATGCATAGACACGGCTCTGATACCACTGTAGGGATTCACAGCATAGAAAACAAAAAACTTCCTACCGCGAGAACGCAATCCAAGCCAAGATGCAATCTAGAAGATGGGAGCAACGAGGGGATGAACGAGACTAACCCTTGAAGATTTCCAAAGCCTACGAGAGGAGGCTCTCGTTGCTGCGGTAGATGATCACTTGCCGCTTTCAAAAGCGCGTAGAAGATCTTGACGGTGCCACAATCGGGCAGCACCTCCGTACTCGGTCACGCGTTCGGCGTTGATGACGACGTCCTTCTCCCTGTTCCAGCGGGCAGCGGAAGTAGTAGATCCTCCTCGGAATCCCGGTAGCACGACGGCGTGGTGGCGGTGGTGGTGGAGAACTCCGGCAGGGATTCGCCTATGCGCTGCGGGAGTATTATGTGGAGGAGGAGAGGCTAGGGTTTGGGGAGAGGGGGTGGCTAGGGCGCCGGCCATGGGCAGCCCTAGGTGGTGCGGCCAAGAGTGGCTGCCCCCTCTCTCTCCTCCTCATTATATAGGTGGAAATCCCCAATAGTTGTAGTCCAAGTCTTCGAATAAGACCCCAACAACAAAACCTCCCATAGGTGGGAAACCTACTCAAGGGGGGAGTCCTACCCAAGGTGGGACTCCCACCTTTCCCTTAGGTGGGGTGGCCGGCCACCTATGGTGGAGTCCACCTAGGACTCCACCCCTTAGGGTTTGGCTGGCCATGCAAGGTGGAGTCCCTCCGGGACTCCACTTTCCATGATGATTTCTTCCGGACTTTTCTAGAACCTTCTAGAACCTGCCATAAATGCACCGGATCATTTCCAAACTTGGAATATGACTTTCTATATATGAATCTTATTCTCCGGACCATTCCGGACCTCCTCGTGATGTCCTGGATCCCATCCGAGACTCCGAACAAAACTTTGAACTCCATTCCATATTCCATATCTACTTAAACGACATCAAACCTTAAGTGTGTCACCCTACGGTTCGCGAACTATGTAGACATGGTTAAGATCTCTCTCCGACCAATAACCAATAGAGGGATCTGGAGATCCATAATGGCTCCCACATATTCAACGATGAATTTAGTGATCGACTGAACCATTTACATATGATACCGATTCCCTTTGTCACGCGATATTTTACTTGTCCGAGGTTTGATCATCGGTATCTCTATACCTCGTTCAACCTCGTCTCATGACAAGTACTCTTTACTCGTACCGTGGTATGTGGTCTCTTATGAACCATTCATATGCTTGCAAGCTATTAGACGACATTCCACCGAGAGGGCCCGGAGTATATCTATCCGTCATCGGGATGGACAAATCCCACTCGTTGATCCATATGCCTCAACTCATACTTTCCGGATACTTAATCCCACCTTTATAACCACCCATTTACGCAGGTGGCGTTTGATGTAATCAAAGTACCTTTCCGGTATAAGTGATTTACATGATCTCATGGTCGAAAGGACTAGGTAACTATGTATCGAAAGCTTATAGCAAATAACTTAATGTCGTGATCTTATGCTACGCTTAATTGGGTGTGTCCATTACATCATTCATATAATGACATAACCTTGTTATTAATAACATCCAATGTTCATGATCACGAAACCATGATCATCTATTAATCAACAAGCTAATTATACAAGAGGCTTACTAGGGACTCCTTGTTGTTCACATAACACACATGTATCAATGTTTCGGTTAATACAATTATAGCATGGTATGCAAACATTATCATAAACACAAAGATATATAATAACCATTTTATTATTGCCTCTTGGGCATATCTCCAAC
>NC_061510.1:244494736-244524728 GCF_022539505.1 Lolium rigidum | reverse complement strand
GGGCCTAAAAACCAACCGCGAGTTGATCCTCGGACGTCCTGTCTAGGGCTAGCAAACGACACCCTACACGCCAGCTGGATCCTCCAACCCCTTTGTAAGGCCTAACTAATGCAGATATTAAACTAATCCTTGAAGAACAAGGAGCAATCATAACGGATCGGATCTACTAAACAATGATCAAGCGGGTGCCGCCCTACACCCGTGATAGGCGTAAGGGCGGCTAGATGCCTAAGGGTTGCACGACGATAGCATATGATACGAAGAACGATGCTAACCCTAAAACACCTATGATAACTACGTTGCTCGCCATCAAAAAGGCTTGATGCGAGCAACGCATGGAGAACGAATAAACGTGTGCTGCCTAGATCGCAAGATGCGATCTAGGCAGCATAGTGCTTACCGGAAGAAACCCTCGAGACGAGGAGTTGGCGATGCGCCGAGATTGGTTTGTGGTGAACGTTGGTTGTTGTTTATTTCATAAACCCTAGATACATATTTATAGTCCGGGGGACTTTCTAATTCAGGCGTGCACCTAACCGTGCACGGGTAAAACTCTAACTTCTGACCCACACGTATCCTACTATGGTACAGATACACGGGCAATTAGCCCAAACTTGGTACACGAGGCCGATTCATGTATTCCTTCTATGTATATTCTTCAAGCTTATCTCCAATCACGGCCCACCTCTGATCCGGTCAAATTCTGGTGATAACACATGCCCCCCTGGTTTTGGAAATGACATTTCCAAAATCATTACGCTTTTCTTTCGTCGGGTCATGTCGTGGCGAGCAGGACTGCCGCAGTATCCTCTCATTACGATGCCTTGCCTCTTCCACTTCTCCGCGTGGTCCGCGAAATTTTTCTCCGTTGGGCACAACTTCCTCGGAAACTACGTGGCATTGAATCTCCCTCATATCCCCTTTATTTAACCGTTCTAAAACGGCTTCGCTTCTTCATCCCCTTCGCATTAGCACCCAAAAAACCCTCCTGCGCCACCATGTCTTCTTCCTCCTCTTCCTCTCTTCCCGGTCTTTCCTATGGGTCTTCCTCCTCCCGCGAGACGCCGGAGGACATACGCGCACCGAAGAATGGGACCGGGAAGACCACGCCTCTTCCATCCGGTCCGAGGACGGCCACAGTCCCTGACCAGCGGGGATGAATATCTCCAGCTCCTCACCGATGGGGAACCGGAATCGAAAGCGAGGATGACCTGTTCCCCGGGACGGCTGCCCCTCCTCCGAAGAATAGGAGGAGGAAGACGACGACGACTCCTCGAGGGCTACCCGCCAGTGAAACGCCTCCGCATGTGGTGGGACGACGACGACAGCGATGATGAAGAAGAGGATGAAGCCCCCGTAGAGGGCTACGGGAGCAGCGACGAGGAGCCCATCGGCAGTAGTGCCGATGAGAGCTCCGAGGACGACGACGATGAGGGCAGTGACGGCCCGTAGATAGCATCTACTAGTGTAGGTCTAGTAGTAGTAGTTTGGTCAACAGACCCTTCTTTTGTTCTTCCTCCCTTGAGCAATCGGCTCTTTCTTTGTAAGAAATCTTGTTTATGAAGAATTTCTCCAATTTGGTTTCGCCGATTCCTTTTATTCTAATTTAGCCGATTGTCAACTCGGTCAATGTTTAATGAGCCGATCGCCACGCATCGGTCCCCCATAATCCGCTCCTCATCTCTTTGACGTCTGAGTGATCGTGAACTTGGTCAATGCTCAATAAGTCAATGTCAACGTATCAATCCTTCACGATCTATCCTTCACCTTTTCGACCGATGACTTGGAGCTGCGGTAGACAATGAGGTAGACCAATGCCTTCAAAAGAGTCCTAAAACCGCTACTTTGAAACAAGCTGGTCGTTGAAGCCGAGACTTCGTTGTACGAGATAACCCCTGCTCTGTTCCTTTACAGCAACCGAGATAGCCCGAGCCAATTCTCTATCGGTGATGATGGATCCCTCTTTTGCAAGAACTCATCGCCTTTGAGAGGAATTGCATTGCGGGGCCAGCCGATGACTCTTCAATCGGCTTCTAAAAGCAGAGCATCCACGAGGCAGCTGCCCCCGAGCCTCAGTCGAGGTGAAAACAGTGATGAGGACATGTAATTCAGACAAACAGACCCGGGCTCGATCATGTCTGAGAGAGCTACCATGCAGAGCCAGCCAGAGCCGATCACTTTCCTTCCGTTGAAAGCCGATATGTAGATAATCACCAACGGCTTAACTCCTCGATGACATGTGCCTTGTGCCCTGAACACACAGCGGGTAGCTCCTGTGTCATTGTGCTAGAGTCGATGGCTATGCATCGGCTTTGTTCCTTGCATATCATGCGAAAATTTATTTTTTACGGGCCGATTTTTCTATCGGCCCCCAATGTTTCACTGCACATGTATCGCACATGTTCATCTGATTAGGTCCCCCCCCCCCCCGAGCCGATTCTTCCAGGTATCTGCTGTAATCGGCTCTGTAATTAGCCAAGGCACTCTATGTGAACGTCGGCTCTATTAGGACCAGTGTGGACTTCTTCCAGCTCATCAGCCGACGTAAACCCATTGCCCCTTAGATCGTCATTGAACCCAGGCAAAATGTATGGTGAGGATAATTCTGGCCGATTGCTGGAATCGGCCTACATGTTGTTTGCTCGATGAAGGTTTTGTAACGTTCCTCCATAAATCCTTGGGGCCGATCTCCTGGATCGGCATCGCCACGTTTGTTCATCGATATTGCTTTTGTTACACGGTCAGGCCGGTGGATAAAACCAGCCTCACCCCGTCCTTTGTGACGTCGATGCGCTCGTGATCGTCCAAATTGATGCCTGAGAGTGGCTCCTGGCCTGATGTCTCCCAAGCGTTCATGCCAGCCGTTGAAATCTCGGCTGAATCATCTGCGTGGACGACTTCTACTTCATCTCCATCCCACTGTATTAGGCATTGGTGCATCGTGGATGGAATGCAACGATTGGCGTGGATCCAATCTCTCCCTAGTAGGACAGCGTAGGAGCTCTTGCTGTCGACAATAAAGAACGTCGTAGGGACGGTTTTCCTTCCTACGGTCGGATCCACATTCGAGAACACCTTGTGCGTCGGATGCTTGGCCGTTGAACTCGCTCGGTGTCACATTGATCTTGATCGGATCCGAGCTGGAGGCGTCCCAACCGACGTAGCATGGAGTATGGCATAATGTTAACCGCCGCTCCGGTGTCCACCAACATCTTGTTGACAGGCTGCCCATTGATGTAACCTCGCAAGTACGGGGCCTTCGGATGCACGTAGCTTCTTTCTCGTGGCTTCTCGAAGATGACCGGCCGTGGGCCGCAGTCAAGTTGTGCCACGGGTGCTTCGTCTAATCCTGGAGCGCTAAACTCCGTTGGAAGGATGAAGACCATGTTTGTGCCAGCCAATGTCTCATCATCGGCTTTCTTTTTTCTGGGGCGCCACTCTTTCCTTTGTGGCCGACCTTCTTCGTCCAGGGTTCGCTGAATTTTAGCGGCCAGGTCAGGCCGCGCCTTCCTCAACGTGTGAAGGTATATCCTTTCAGCTTCCTCCAACCCACGTAGTCGCTGAACCCTTCGCTTTTGGGAACGGCTGAGCCCATCAGGGCACCACCTCGGCCGATGATACTTGCCTTCTTCTTCATCATCGTCCTCTAGTTCCTCGAGATCTTCCACCTGAGTGGACTCAGCATGCTTGTTGCGAGGCGGGAGAGGCCCTAGACGCTTGAACACGGACACGTTAGTCGCATCCTCCTTCTTTTGTTTGCATTCTAGGCGATTGCCGATTGTTGGCAATCGGCTCATTCCCTGAATCCCAGCAGTGTCTGAAGAAGGGGCAGTCCCAGTGCCTATCCACGTCGTCTTGCTCTCTCGACTTTTCCTTGGCGTGGCGCTCATACCTCTCCTCGTCGCGATCATGCCGACGTCGTCTCCTGGCGTCCCTAGCCAGATGATCTCTTTCATCCTCATTGTTGTACCGTCGGTGTTGGTCATATTGACCCACATACTTGTTAAGGAGGTGATCAGAGAGAGGTCGCTGATATCTCACGTTCCTCACTTCTCCCTCTGTGATGTAGCGCTTGCCATCATGACGGAGCCGATCGCGTGGAGCGGCTCCTCTCGTGTCCTTGCTATGAGAGCAGCTGCCCTCATCTCCGTCCTTACCGAGTGGTGCCCGGGTCCTACCATGTTGATATTGCACGAGAAATCTGGCCGGCACCCTCCATGGTAAGTATACTCCACCATGTTAACGGCGGGGAAGGGGTGTGTGTCGACCTTCATGGCGTACTGGTTGAAAATTAGCCGCCCTTGTTCTATCGCCATTTGGACCTGCCGACGCCACACCCTGCGGTCGTTAGTGGCGTGGGTGAACGTGTTATGCCACTTGCAGTATGGCTTTCCGTTCAGATCCTGCACCGTGGGGATCTTGTGGCCTTCGGGTACCTTTAGCTGCTTCTCCTTGAGTAAGAGGTCGAAAATCTGCTCAGCTTTGGTCACGTCGAAGTCGAACCTTTTTGGAGGACCTTGTGGCTTAACCCACTTACAGGACACGGGGCTCGCCGCCCGAGTCCATTCAGCCACTGCTACCTCTTGATCTCCCGCAGCACCTTCATACTCGTCTGCCTCAACCAGGACCACCGCACGCTTGAATTTGTCCTGGTAGATGGGTGGCGCTGTTCATATGCTGACAGCTTCTGCACCATGTGCGCCAATGAAGGGTAGTCTGCTTGGGAGGCCACGTCCTTGATCGATGATGAGAGACCCACCACCGCCAACTCGATCGCTTCTTTTCACTTACGTGGACCGAATAGCATCGGTTCCTAATGGTCCTGAAGCGCTGGATGTATTCTCGACACTGTTTCCCCGCGCTTCGTCGTACTTGTGCAAGATCGGCAATACCAGCCTCGGAAGCCTCCGAGTGATGCTCGTATGTGGAGCTGCTCTTCCAACTGCTTCCAAGTCCGGATTGAGTTCGGTGGCAGCGATGTGTACCACCCGAAAGCCGATCCTGTGAGGGATCGTGCGAAGAACCTCACACGCAGCTCGTCCGATGCCGAGATCGTGCCCAGCTGTGCCAAATATCGGCTCACATGCTCGATGGAGGCTGGAACCATCCGATCCACTAAACTTTGTGAAGTCAGGGAGCCGATATTTGGGTGGTAGCGGGATCAATTCGTACTCGTTGGGGTACGGCTTGGTATAGCCGATTGTCCTCCTTTCGGCATCATGCCGAACTGGTCTTTCAGAATTGTACAAATCTGATCCGCGGTGATGGCTGAAGGCGTCAAACCCCGAAGATTCGCCGGGGTGGCATACTTAGCCAGCCATGCTTGCTTTTCCAGCTCCGAGCCAAGCTGCAGGAGCTGAGCTCGGAGGTTTGTCGGAGTGGCACACTTAGGTAGCCACGTACGCTTCTCAATATCTGCTCCCGACGTTCCTCCCTGCTCTTCCGGAAGTCCCTGCTTGCTGCACCTGGTTCGAGAGTGCCCGATTCATTGCGGCCTAGCACGTATGCGCACGTGTATCAGTGCGGGATCTCCTTGGGCGCCTCATGTAGGAATTGGTAGTCACTAGGGTCACCACCAATCTTGTAGACGACGTAGGCCGATGAGTTCGGCACTTCTGGTGCTGCCAACGCGAACGGCAGCGGTGGACGGGACTGGAATGGCATCTCTCCTTGGTAAGTCCCCAGAGCCGGTCCTGACGGAGAGTACTGATGGCTCATGATTTCCTGGATCACGCGAAGAGCGACACGCTCCAAAGTGTTCACCAGGCTCTCGTAATGGCGGTGCAGCGAATGAGCCACCATGAAGTTGATCCCCGACGCAGCCGACCTGGTGCGTTCTCTCGACGGGGTGGACAGGTCCACTCCATCGAGCGCGCCTTCAGGTGAGAACCCTTTCCACCTGATGCCATGTGAGCGGGTTCTGTGAAAAGAGCCGATGAGGTCGGCTTCGAGGACCGCCTTGATCTCGTCATGCTTCTTCTTGAGCTCGTCAGTCAGATCCTCGTACTTGACCGGAGTGCCTTCCGCCATCTCAGATGTAGATGGCGATGCGGTGGATGTCGAAGATCGTCCCACCGGGCGTGCCAGAATGTGTTGCGGTCAGAAACCCACCGGAGGGCAGCGACGGGCAACACCGTAGAGCCGGGAATCTCCCAGGACTGCGGCTGGCCCTGGTCCCTCCGAGCGACGGCCCGCAAAGACTTCTGCACACACGTCCGATGCTGATGCAAGGGCGTGCCACCCGACCTATACCTGGTCGGGAAGGTGTTGGATGATGCCTCGCTTAGTTTCTGCATGGCATACACATAAACGTTAAATACGAGCCTCGATCGGCTCTCGAGGTTATCCCGTGAATCGGCTCAAAGAGCCGATCCACCCATGATGCGTACGAGGTGTACGATCGGATGGTGGTCCCGCTTGATCAAGATAAAGCCGAAGCGACCTACTACGATTTGGGGTTTTCACCGCACAATCGGAACGTCCTACTCGTGATTGGGCCTCGCGACCGCGCACGGTGATCGTAAGCCGATCCTAGACGGGGCCTAAAAACCAACACGAGGTTGATCCTCGGAACGTCCTGTCTAGGGCTAGCAAACGACACCCTACACGCCGCTGGATCCTCCAACCCTTTGTAAGGCCTAACAATGCAGATATTAAACTAATCCTTGAAGAACAAGGAGCAATCATAACGGATCGGATCTACTAAACAATGATCAAGTGGGGTGCCGCCCTTACACCCGTGACCGACGATAGCATATGATACGAAGAACAATGCTAACCCTAAAACACCTATGATAACTACGTTGCTCGCCATCAAAAAGGCTTCAGTACGAGCAACGCATGGAGAACGAATAAACGTGTGCTGCCTAGATCGCAAGATGCGATCTAGGCAGCATGGTGCTTACCCGGAAGAAACCCTCGAGACGGGGGAGTTGGCGATGCGCCGAGATTGGTTTGTAGGAACGTTGGTTGTTGTTTATTTCATAAACCCTAGATACATATTTATAGTCCGGGGGACTTTCTAATTCAGGCGTGCACCTAACCGTGCATGGGTAAAACTCTAACTTCTGACCTACACGTATCCTACTATGGTACAGATACACGGGCAATTAGCCCAAACTTGGTACACGAGGCCGATTCATGTATTCCTTCTATGTATATTCTTCAAGCTTATCTCCAATCACGGCCCACCTCTGATCCGGTCAAATTCTAGTGATAACACCTAGTCTACCACTTGTAGGCATTGACAAGTTAATACCTTGTCACCACTGCCATTTATTTATCTCCCATCATCATGTGTGAGTAGCCCTTGATGCGTGCAATCGACATGTCCGTTGGGAACCCCAAGAGGAAGGTGTGATGCAGACAGTAGCAAGTTTTCCCTCAGAAAGAAACCAAGGTTTATCGAACCAGGAGGAGCCAAGAAGCACGTTGAAGGTTGATGGCGGCGGGATGTAGTGCGGCGCAACACCGGGATTCCGGCGCCAACGTGGAACCTGCACAACACAACCAAAGTACTTTGCCCCAACGAAACAGTGAGGTTGTCAATCTCACCGGCTTGCTGTAACGAAGGATTAGATGTATAGTGTGGATGATGATTGTTTGCAGAAAACAGTAAAGAACAAATATTGCAGTAGATTGTATTCAGATGTAAAGAATAGGACTGGGGTCCACAGTTCACTAGAGGTGTCTCTCCCATAAGATAAATAGCATGTTGGGTGAACAAATTACAGTCGGGCAATTGACAAATAGAGAGGGCATGACAATGCACATACATGATATGATAAGTATAGTGAGATTTAATTGGGCATTACGACAAAGTACATAGACCGCTATCCAGCATGCATCTATGCCTAAAAGTCCACCTTCGGGTTATCATCCGAACCCCTTCCGGTATTAAGTTGCAAACAACGAGACAATTGCATTAAGTATGGTGCGTAATATAATCAATAACTACATCCTCGGACATAGCATCAATGTTTTATCCCTAGTGGCAACGAGTACATCCACAACCTTAGAACTTTCCATCACTGTCCCAGATTTAATGGAGGCATGAACCCACTATCGAGCATAAATACTCCCTCTTGGAGTTAAGATTAAAAACTTGGCCAGAGCCTCTACTAATAACGGAGAGCATGCAAGATCATAAACAACACATAAGTAATAGATTGATAATCAACATAACATAGTATTCTCTATCCATCGGATCCCGATAAACACAACATATAGCATTACAGATAGATGATCTTGATCATGTTAGGCAGCTCACAAGATCCAACAATGAAGCACATAAGGAGAAGACGACCATCTAGCTACTGCTATGGACCCATAGTCCAGGGGTGAACTACTCACTCATCACTCCGGAGGCGACCATGGCGGTGAAGAGTCCTCCGGGAGATGATTCCCCTCTCCGGCAGGGTGCCGGAGGCGATCTCCTGAATTCCCCGAGATGGGATTGGCGGCGGCGGCGTCTCAGTAAGGTTTTCCGTATCGTGGCTCTCGGTACTGGGGGTTTCGCGACGGAGGCTTTAAGTAGGCGGAAGGGCGGAGTCGGAAGAGTCACGGGGGCCCCACACGCTAGGGCCGCGCGGGCCCCCTCTAGGCCGCGCCGCCCTAGTGTGGCGGCGCCCCGTGGCCCCACTTCGTCTCCTCTCCGGTCTTCTGGAAGCTTCGTGTAAAAATAGGCCCCTGGGCGTTGATTTCGTCCAATTCCGAGAATATTTCCTTTGTAGGATTTCTGAAACCAAAAACAGCAGAAAACTGACAAGCGGCTCTTCGGCATCTCGTTAATAGGTTAGTGCCGGAAAATGCATAAATACGACATAAAGTATGCATAAAACATGTAGATATCATCAATAATGTGGCATGGAACATAAGAAATTATCGATACGTCGGAGACGTATCAGCCCTATGCAGACATATATGATGGATGGTAATTGGATGAGATTGAACATATAATAATGCATAGCAACTGAATTTATCTTGCATGTCTTGAGAATACCTGTGAATTGATGTTATGGCATATGTGTTGCATGTAATGCTTGTTAGTAGGGCTCTAGTAACATGATATTGGTACTGAACTTCTGTTGCTTCATCATATATATTTGTTTGGTATTGATCTGCACAATGTTATGCCTCCTATTATGTGAAATCTGCGAACCCTTAGAAGTTGAACAATATGGGACAACGAGGGAGTCGTGTTTTAACTTGAGGATTATTTATGTCCATGGAGTGTTAATGTTTTGTTCCCGTTGTCTTGAAAATGCCATCAATAATTACCCTAAGTTCCTTAAGTGGCCCTGGTGAAATAGTAGCGTAGGACAAAACATAATGTGCCAGTTCTCTTGTTAGCATGCACAACTAAATTAGAAAAATACACCAACATGCAACTGAGTTAGTGCCAAGTATTGCTATATTATTGTCATTATAAGCAACATCCACATATCGGCTCATACCTACGCTTTTAATTAGTGAATCATCTACACATTTTTCGGTGAAGAAATCTACTACCGTTGTCTTTTACTTACACAATTGTTTTGTTACAAACTACTACACTTCACAACTTTGCTTTTGAGAATATTGGCAAGGAGGTGTGGTACTTCACAACTTTGATATTAAGAATATTGGTAAGGAGGTGTGATTGAGAGAGATGTCTATATTGTAAAGATTTATTGATATTCTTGTGCTCCCATTGTGCCAAACTATATATTTAGGCTAATACTTCTTAAAGAAGATTTAAGTGACCGTCTACATTTGTGGGCATCAAGGAGCATATGCTCTTAGAGCCAAATTGCATTTCTCACTGCTCTCTCTGTTCATAAAATAAGTTCTATAATTTTTCCAAAAGTCAAACGTTTAATAAATTATCAATCTTTCCAATGTCAATTCATATAAGATACATTATTACATATATTTTCATGTCATCTTCATATAATATTAGATTTGTTGATAGTTTAAAAAAAAGTTTGGGTCAAGCTTTAGCGTTGTTGAGTTTTGATAAAATCGTATTGTTTTTCAGATTGGAGGGTACTATATAAAAAAGTACAGTACTAAATCACACTACTCTTTAAGTCGTGAGCTTGTGTAAATGGCACAATATCGAGAGTGGACTTTTGTAGCTCGGGCTACATGTAGGCCACTTTTTAAACCTACAATTTTTTATTTTAAACATGTTAAAAAAATTAAAAAAATATTGATGTGGAGAATGTTGAAATGTATTGTGTGTAAATTTTCAGATTGAAATATGCTGTATTTTGGGCTCAACAAAAATAAAAGATCTTGATTTCAGGATTGGTGAAGAGTACACCAAAATCTAGATTTCGTCATTTTGTGAGACTTTGTTATTTTTACTGAGAGCAATATACTACCTCCGTCCCAAGGAATAAGGCGCACGCGTATTCCAAGGCGAACTTTGTCCATAAAAATTGAGCAACAAAATCTTGGCTATATTATATGTAATTAGTATCGTTGGATTCGTATTGAAAAACACTTTCTAATGATGTTAATTTCATACAAACAATCTTTATATATTTAAAGTAACTAGCAGAGTGGCCCGCGCACATGCGCAGGCAAGGTCTTAATTTCTCTTTTTTTATTTATGTTTTCATATTTGAAGTTGTAAAATCTATTTTAATAAATTTATTAATTATGATGATAATATTTTAAAACTTAATATATTATCCTCTATATGATAGATATAGCCAATTCTAGAGACTCACAGAGAATAAAATGGAAAGTATTATTCTTGTGTTTCGGAATATTTGTAGGAAGTAAAATTGCAGAAATTTTTAACGCATTGACTTGTGATTATGTTTATTATTATAATATATTTTCATGCATAATACAAAATGTGGTAGCCACCAAATAATAGTTGCATATGTAAATTTGAGCAAGCCCAAGTATAAATGAAGTAAATAATTATATTATTTTTCACGATGAAATATTTCCTGTGATATGATGTTGGGAATTTACAATTAAGATACAAAATTGAATTATTTCTAGAAATGAATTTCATATTTCTTAGTTAGGTAGGAAAAGCCTCGGCCGACCAAACAGTTGTCTTTGGTTTCACACTACTATTTTTGCAATATTTTTTCGCATGTTTTGGCTGAAAACAGTGGCCCTTTTAGTAAATATATGTTGATGATTAATTGCTCCATTATATGCCAAATATAATCTGTGTAGCATAGACTAATCGATCAACTCAAATTTTTGAAAGTTGAAGACTACCTAAAACATAAGCGACATTCGATCAATGTTCTTAATTCTACCTAAATGTTCTAAAGGTTTAATAGACATGAAGTACCTGTTCAGCAATGCCTTTAATAACGTATAATCATGTACCAACAGATTCAGAGCAAGATATAGCCATCCCTTTTATCAATGGAATTGAAAAACGAAAGTTAAATTCAGTTATTCTGAGGCGTACTTGACAACAAATATATGAGTACTTCAATCTACAAATATATATGTTTTTATCGATATTTCTATCTCATCTTGATTCTTCATGCTCTTGCAGCAAACAGGAAAATCATGTGCATGCGGATCTTGTCTTTTATCTAAACACCAACCTGTAACCCAACCATCATGATAGATATACCTTTTTTTTTTAAATAATCGTATACGCAGCTAGTCCTCGTTGCAACACTCTAATTGTAGTTATGCCTAAAAATTTGAATTTCATCAGTGCAACGCTGCAATAGCTTGTAAAAAATCAGACGTATGCAACAACTGGGAGCTGAACTGCGGACTCACCATCTAGCAACGACGCCCAGTGAGCCGCGAACATGACAGTAAAAAGAAGCATAGTCTAGTGATCTACTCATGCCTTCATATGTAGCTGAGAATACCGGCCCACGGCGAGAAGTCACACCATAACGCGGAATAGGATCGATCGAGTGGAGATGAGAAGTGCTCCACGGCTGTCCATGAGGTCGCGATGACAAGATGCCGAAGTGCTCAATGCCGAGACACACACGTACAAACCCATAACCTTGACACACATAAAATAGATATATTACTTTTACCTAGGGAAACTTGCTCAAGCTGGCCTCGCTCGTCTAGAGTTGCATCTAGTACCACCAGACCAGTTACCTATATCTAGCTAGCTGGCTTTTCTTCAGGCGATCTTTGAAAGGTGTATGCATCACAGAAACTCAATTCGGCTCCCGGGTGCGTATGATCCCTCTACCATAAAAACATATTTTCAAGTGTTAAAAAATTTTGACAAAAAAATTTACATGTACATCTCCATAATATATGTGTATTCGTCAAGTTTCACGAAAAAATAATATTTTTTGTAGTCTAAGCGAAAAAGAGAAAATTTATCTTGTGACAAGTCTTTATTTCAGCACCGAATTTTGTCTTTTTTACACACGCCACATGACATGTCGATTTTTCATGAAACGACTTTGTAAGCGTGTAGCACATGAAGATGTACGCGCAAAATTTTTGTTTCAATTTTTTTAACATTTTAAAATGTGTTTAACATGTATTTCAAAATAAAGGGAGCATATGCTCCCATGTACCAAAACATCACTCCCCATGGTCAAATTGATTAGCAATTAACTTCAGTCGGTGTGGAGCAAATTAATTAGCAATTGCAAGTTCACTCGGTGTGACTTTTACCGGGTGATTTTGACGTGTCTAACAAAGTAAAGTCGAACCTCCACAATATTGAGATCAATTTTCTCGTGACATTTGCAAAAGTAAAAAATAAAAAATAATTGTGCAAACTGTGGATGGGGAGTCACATGTCTACAAAGACAACTTTTAGGACAAACAGCTTCTGTGTTTACCCTTAGATTTTTTTTTCTTATATGTAGTTGATTAGGTAATGCAGGATTCTAGATAGTAGTACCTACGAACTTAGCCAAAGCAGATTAAAATTAGTCGGATCAAACTTACCGATCAGATCAAACTTACCAGTTTGGTTCCTCTAGGCGAGATGCCGCCTTTTCTTTTCTGAATTAGTGTATAATGTCTTGATCAGTCCCGGCTCCTGATTACCTCATGATCTGGTAGCCCCTAATGTGATCTTTTCCTGGTGACTTCGAGCCCATTGATACCACCTTTTATCCTTCCGCAAAAAGCCCTTAATTTCATATCAACCAAGTATAATTTTCAATAATACTTCTTTTGACAGCAGACAATTTGTGATAGTACTTAATCTACATGATAATGATTGGATAAAATACCATGTCTAATCCATGCCAAATGCAATTGTTGAGGAGTATACTGGTAATGCATAAACGAAATGGATCCAGTTCATGGCATATGTGTTAATACTTGATACCACAATCCCCCAAAGTAAATGCTTTCAAGAAAACTATAACATCATTATTGCTATTTAATAACGATCAAATCAAGGCCGAGTTTTGAAAAAAGTCTAACCTGGTTGATCCTAAAACCGGCCATGTTGACATGGTGGTTGATGTCGTCGAACGACTGTATTTGCTGCCTGCCGTGCCGCTCTCGTACAAATAGACACCGTCGAACGACTGTATTTCCTGCCTGCCGTGCCGCTTTCGTACAAACATACCACAATCCCCCAAAGTAAATACTTTCAAGAAAACTGTTACATTATTGATGTTATTTAATAACAATCAAATCAAGGCCAAGTGTTGAAAAATGTCTGACCTGGTGGATCCTAAAACCGGCCATGTCGACATGGTGGTTGATGCCGTCCAACGATTGTATTTCCTGCCTGCCGTGCCGCTCTCGTACAAATAGACGCCGTCGAACGACTGTATTTTCTACCTGCCGTGGCGCTCTCATACAAACAGACGACTGTACACAGCAATTGCGGCACAAACATACCACAATCCCCAAAGTAAATACTTTTAAAAAAACTATTACATCATTGCTGCTATTTAATAACGATCAAATCAAGGCCGAGTGTTGAAAAAAGTCTGACCTGGTTGATCCTAAAACCGGCCATGTTGACATGGTGGTTGATGCCATCGAACGACTGTATTTCATGTCTGCCGTGCCGCTCTCGTACAAACAGATGACTGCACGTCGGTACACAGCAACTGCGGCACCGTCTGTATCAGTCTTATTCTAGCAGGCAATACATACACCAAATCAGCAAGAAAGTTTAATGGCTGGTAGATCTGACAGGAAATACGTACAGCAAGCTGCCTTTGACAATCATCCAATCACATAAAGTTGTTCTAATCTTTGAAGGCAATGGTACTGCGAGAAGTTTTCAAAAAAATTCCCGATGTATGTCCAAGTCTGATGGCCATAGCAGAACACGATAAAACAAACCACGGAGGTGACGCTGCACTCGGCCGCACATGGATGAGGGGATTGCTTCTCTAGTTTTTCTACTTCTGACTTAAGGACGCCATGATGCAGCTGGCCGGACCTGCATGGCCGGCGGCGCAGCAAAATCTTCTTTCCCCGTATACGTCTGATAGCCAAAAAGACCTAATTTGATGGCAAGCCCAAACGTTGAAACGTTATTGCATTATAATGGCAGTGGTGGGTAATTTTTACTCCAATCTAATCTAATGGTCAATAACTTTTGGTGTACAAAATTAACGGTCCGATTTTTCTGATTATTGTGGGATTTTCTAGTATTTCTCTTTTTTCTGGTGAGCCCGTCATATACTTTTAATATATAATAGATTCTTAGTCAAACGAAAAGCACGTAAAACAAGGACGCCTTATTCCTTGAATCGGAGGTAGTATGATGTATTTCAGTCTGAAAATTTACACACCAATAGATTTCAACATTTTCTTCGTCTATATATTTTTTTCAAAAACTTTTGGAACTTTAAAATCAAAAATTTTGAAGCTTGAAAAAGGAAAAACAAAATCGGGCTACATTTGATGTTTTTGACAATATCTATGTATCTCTTTGGGTACATGCATATACACATGCGGTCTCCTGGTTTATAAGAATGCACTAGCGTATATCTTTGGCGGCAGCTGACGCAGTTGTACTGCCACGATCACACGCAGGCAGATGAGCGGTCGACAAGGACGAGTCGTGGTGGAGTGAGCGAGAGTTGGATCTCTGTAGTCGTTTGTACTGTGCCTCCGACGATTATATTCGTTGCTTGCACTGCTTGATTCACGACGTCATCATCTCACGGACACCTCCACTCTGCGCTGCTCTGTCATTTCTTTCTCTCTCCGTAGACGCGACGACCCTCCTCTCTCGCTCTGCAACGAACTTGGACTGTGACGTAAGTATAACGGGATCGACAACGCTAGCTTGCAGCTCTAGGACACAGGTATGGAGCGGTAACTTCAACGCGCGTCGGCCTAGGGCATTGGTTTTCCAGAAAACCATGGAGCACAGCACACCACGTCTTGCTGCCGGCCAGCGCAGACCAACCCTGCGGCACAGTAAAAAATAAAAAAATCAAAACAAGTCATGTAATTTTTTTTACAGAAGGTCATGTAACAACAATAAACTTTTACCGATTTAAGACCACCTGCCGCAGTGAAATACCCGAAATGACCACCTCTGAGTGCAAATGTCAAAACTACCGTGACGACACGCTAGCCAAGCGACACGTCGCACATGCCGCCGTAGCCGGTGGCGGCATGACTTGCGCCACCACTCACGGCGGCAAGTCCTGCCGCCACCGGCTACGGCGGCATGTGCGACGTGTCGCTTGGCCAGTGTGCCGCCACGGTAGTTTTGACATTTGCACTTAGAGGAGGTCTTTTTTAGCATTTCACTGGGGCAGGTGGTCTGATTTGTCAAAATTTCATCACTATCAAGATATTCACCGTGGTGCAACAGACACCGGTTGCCGGTCGCAAGAGCTTCCAACCCGATGAATGACATAAGGGCATCTCCAGCGGCGCGACACATTTTAGTGTCCGCCACCGTTTGCGTCGCGCTTCGGATGTAAAATGACCGTTTTTATCCGCGCGTCCGTTTGCGTCTGGGGTCTGCTCCAGCGGGGCGACGCATTAATTTTTTTTCTTTTTTTCCCTCTTCTCAATTAAACATAGTTTCAAATATTACATTTTGAAACATGATTTTACACAAACTAACACATAGTTAGGAACATGGTTTACACAAACTAACACATAGTTTGAACCATGGTCGACACAAATATAATTTTTTTTTAAAAGAAGCCAGTTGTGTTGATTTTCGTATGTTCGCTGCCAAGAAAGAACATTCGAGGGCACACCCAATCACCCAAACTGGAAAATCCAGCGGGAGGAGATGGTGCCCTTGTTGTTTCTACCGATGAGGCGAACATCCAGAAACCTCGACTACTGGTTTCGTCTGGCCCGTAGCCAGAATCGCTGCAAAGAAAGAACACTCGACGTTCTAACTATCGGTGTCGGAGCCGGAGTCGTCGGTGTGGTAGTTTCTGCGGCAGGTTGTGTCGTCGAACACCTCGACGATCATCTCGCCGTCCCCCTCGTAGAGGAAGGTGAGCTGTCAGCCGGGCTCGAGCACGAGGTCACGGGCGAACTTGTCCCACCCCGTGTGCAGGTACATCTTGCCCTGCCCGTCGAACAGGACCTCCACGGTCCAGCGACAGAAGTTGCATCCCGGCCTCCCGTAGGCTGCAAGCTGCGTCGGCTCGGCGCCGTCGACGAACTCGGCGAACTTGTCCGGTGGCCGCTTGATGGCGAGTGGGTCGTCGTCGATGCGGAGGAGGAACTGCGAGCGGCGCTCCTCTCCGCGAGGACGAGGAGGGCGCGGGCGACGGCGAGCGTGGGGCCGTAGCTGCTCCACCACGGCGGCCCTGCCCCGGCCACGGGGCGCCAGGCCGCGGCCTCGACCGCCTCGCCGACCACCAGGACCGGCCATGGACTTCATCGCGGGCTTGGCTGCGTCGCAGGAACACCTAGGCGGCGCTACGGTCGAGCTTTATGGCGGCTAGGGTTTCTTTGGAGGAGTGGATGAGGATGAAGAACGTGCGCCCCCTTTATATAGGCCGGCGGCATGCGGTGGCCGCGGGACGCGTGGCGTCGCCATTAACGTGGTTAGCGGAGGTGGGCGGCCGCTCGGCAGCCGAGGCATCGTCGCCATTAACGTGGCGCAGAGTGCCGGCAGCGACGCAGCGGCGCGGTCGCCGGCGCGTTTGAGAAGACGCATCGACGCGGGGGTCGCCGCCGGGCGGGCCCGGCGAAGACATCCGCCGGGCAGCGCGAGCGGACGTTTCCGGACGTCCGTAGAGACGCATCTGAGGCGCATATTTGGGCCAGGTTTGCGTCTCCGCGGATGGCCCGGTCACTTTGCGTCGCCCCGCTGGAAATGGTGCCAGACGCATTTCCGGTCACGGCGGACGAAAACGGTCGCTGAGCGTCCGTTTACGTCCGCCGTGACCGGAAATGCGTCTGGGGCCTGTTCCAGCGGGGCGACGCAAAGTGACCGGGCCGTCCGCGTAGACGCAAACCTGGCCCAAATATGCGCCAGGTTTACGTCTCCGCGGACGCTCGGCGGTCGCGGAAAATGTCCGCTCGGTCCTCGCACGGGCCCTTCTGGCAGCGGCACAACTGCTTCGTCTTCCGCGGCATTACTTCCGGGCGGCGCGCTACAGCCTTTGCAGGGCCGCGTTAATGGCGTGCCTCGGCTTCCGCGGGCGTGCGCAGCGTCGATGCGTCTTGTCCGCCAGTACTGGCACCGAGGCGCCGCTTCGGCAGTCTGCGGCCGCGTTAATGGCGATGCCTCGCGTGGCGCGCGGCCGTCGCCTACCTCAGCGCACGTAGTAAATGGCGATGCCACGCGTGGCGCGGCCGTCGCCCTGCCTCCGCGCTATATACCAGGGCGCGAGCATCTCATCTCCTCCCCCACAAACCCTAGCCGCCGCTGCCGTAGCGCCGCTTCCTCTCAAGCAGATCCACCATGAGCAGCACCGGACGCGGCCAGGCTGCCGCGCCTTGATACGTCTCCAACGTATCTATAATTTCTTATGTTCCATGCTAGTTTTATGACAATACCTACATGTTTTATTCATACTTTATATCGTTTTGATGCATTTTCCGGAACTAACCTATTAACGAGATGCCGAAGTGCCAGTTGCTGTTTTCTGCTGTTTTTGGTTTCAGAAATCCTAGAAAGGAAATATTCTCGGAATCGGACGAAATCAACGCCTGACATAGGCATCCCCAATGGGCCTGCCGAGGATGGTACCCGGGGTTTACTGAAGGCCCATAACCCGAAGAGCAAGAAGATTCGAAAGCCCAAGATACTATTAAGGAAAGCTAGAGTTGTAATAGGAAGCATTACTTGTAATCTTGCGGGACGGGTCAGAAACCCTCCCGGACTCTGTAAACTTGTGTATTAAGAAACCCTCGGCTCCGCCTCCTATATAAGGGGGAGTCGAGGGACAAAGAAAGGATCGATTTTACTGTCAACGCAACCCTAGTTTCATATTCGTCGAGTACTTTTCGGCTGAAACCTTCGAGATCTACTTGCCCTCTACATCCAACGAAACCCTAGTCTACAATCCGTAGGCATTGACAAGTTAATACCTTGTCAATTGGCGCCGTCTCGTGGGATCTAGAGGCGACAAGGAGCTGATCTCGATGGCACGTTCAAGATCGTCGACTTCGTCGGTAGCAAGCAATGCGTTGGATCGAGGTAAACAGATCGAAACTGGTCTAGTTGATTTTGTACCTCACCCGCCCTCCCGTGTGGATGCATGTGCGTACCTGGAGGAGCCCATGGAGATGACGTTGGGAAAATTCTGATTCTGCGTCGGGAAAGAAGGGTCGTATCGTATCGAAGTTCCGATTTCGTCGGGATCATCAGCGATCGACTCTGATTTCTCATCAGGCGAAGAGGAGATTCCGTCGCCACGCTTCATCAGCGCCATGGAAAGTGAAAAGCTCGCCAAGATCTTCGGCGACCTGTCCTTCGAGTCGTCTGCGGACTTTGATATAAGCAGCGACTCAGACAGCGTCGACAGCTTCAACTTCATCGACAGATCTGTTGCTCTTGAAAAGGTCTTCACCAATCTGTATGATGGTGTCACCAATTCTGACAAAAATCGAAATTCAAAATATCATCAGATCTATGCAATTGAAGAAACAAACCGAGCAGAGCCGGCGACATCAGAGGCTTTCGACAATGCGGGAAACCCATATGTTGATACCGCTGACTTTAGGCGAGGTTTAGGCACTAAATATGTCGGACCTACACCACGTGTGAGGGTTCAACTCCCGCAAGAAGCATGGGATAGAGCGGAAAAAGGCATGGATGGTACGGAGCCAATGACCACAACTGCGACAGCAGAAGAATTGCAAGCTTATCAATATAGACTCGCTCGTGTTAGCAGGGTGTTAGAAAAACAGACAACTGCACTAAATAGAAGACAGGAGGCAGCCTCCGCGTCAAGCAAGCGAAGAGCAGAGCTAAGTCGACAATCAGGAAATTCGGGAGATAGTCACAGAGAAGCTCGAAGGAGAGCAAGATCTCGGTTACAAAATATACCCGAAGCAGAGAGGGAGAATTTAATTCAAAACCTCGACATGTCTTTCATGTCAATCGACACGAGGGGAAATATTATCCCTAAAACACCGGAAGCTGGATACATGGCAACGCAAGCTTTCATCCTCACATCCAGACCACCTCCCGGAGATCCAAGAGAAGCGCTGTACAACATGGCCATGGCAGGATGTGGAGCCATGGGAGCAGCATTCGCAGCTACACCTCCCGAAGGAACTGCAAGGCAAAATAGTCCGCGACCTACTGCAG
Organism: Lolium rigidum; assembly: GCF_022539505.1. Classification (NCBI taxonomy): domain Eukaryota; kingdom Viridiplantae; phylum Streptophyta; class Magnoliopsida; order Poales; family Poaceae; genus Lolium; species Lolium rigidum. Next base: position 244,505,044 of record NC_061510.1, on the reverse strand, counting down.
CAGTGCAAGACCCACCGAGAGCAAGTGGAGTCAGAGATACAGCGACTCAAGCCAGAGTGGGTAGAGCACGACAAGAGAGAAGGGAACATCGGCAGTCACCAGACCTTGCTGAAGAAGATATGTGTGGTCTCCCGTGTTTTACGCGACGGGTTCGAAAAACTCGAGTCCCGTCAGGATTCAAGTTGCCAGATGGTTTCAAAAAATTCGATGGCCTGCAAGATCCCAAAGATTGGCTTGTCGATTACCTCGAGACGGTGAAACTGATAGGTGGCACCAGAGCAACAGCCATGCAAACTATTCAAATACACCTGAGCGGAGCCGCAAGATCTTGGATCAAGAAACTTCCTCCAGGATCCATCGACAGCTGGGATAGTTTCGAGGATGTGTTTGTGAAAAACTTCCGATCAACCTGCAAAAAACCGGCATCACTGGAAGAGCTAAGGTCATGTCGACAAAAGCATGATGAATCAATGAGAAAATACATCCAACGGTGGAACATCATCAAAAACTCGGCAGAGAATATATCTGACGAGAGAGCAATAGATGCGTTTGTGGCAGGAATTCGACGAGGAGATTTTGTCGAAGACTTGGGGAGAACCAACCCAAGGACAGTGTCAGCATTGATGGAGATCGCAAACAGATGGGCAGACGGAGAAGATGCTGTTCATAATAAGCGGCACGAGTCACGGAAGAGGACCGTAACCGAAATTTTCAAAATAGAAGGCGGTTTTCTCGACAATTCTCGAACTATGATGCTCCTGGCCAAATATCGGCTGGTTTTCGAGGAAACACTGGAGGAAACAATAGAGATGAATATCAAAGGAGTAACGAACAGCGAGGCGACAATAGAGATGATTCTAGAAACAACAGGCAAAATAGTGGATCAAGGTTTCAGAGACCTTTTGTAACTCCCGAAGATATGATGAACGGGCCATGCCAGATGCATTTCTATCTCGATAACAATGGGAAGAGGCAGTCAGGACATCTGCAGAAGGACTGTCGCAATTTTCAAGCAATGTTGCGGGTTGCAGGGCTAGCCAATGCTCAAGCAGCAACTAGAAACCCCCAGGGACCCAGGAGTGAGATCCACCTCCCACCTCCTCCCGCGATCACGGACGAAAATCTACACCAGCTCAGAATAGCGGCAGCACCACACCCACCTCCATATGTTGATCCTAACTCTAATGGCGCAGTCTTGATGATCCAAAAAGCTAGGCCATCTAACAGGGCGCAGAAAGTAATCTCGCGGCAAGTATTCATGGCAGAGAAGATGCCTCCACCAACGATTGAGTACTTAAATTGGTTGGGACAGGACATTGGCTTCACAATTACGGATCATCCGCAGCAAGTTCCTCGACCAGAACAGTCAGCACTTATCTTACCGGCGGTGATTGCAGGATTCGACGTATCTCGAGTTTTCATAGATGGAGGCAGCAGTTTAAACCTTATGTACGCAGATACACTAAGGAAGATGAACATATCCTTGGCAAATCTAAAACCAACCGACACACGCTTCCATGGAATCACACCAGAGAAGCAGAGTTATCCATTGGGAAGAATCAATCTCGACGTTCAGTTTGGGACCCGAGAAAACTACAGGATAGAAAGACTGGAGTTCGAAGTCGTAGATTTCCCATCGCAATATCATGCTTTGCTGGGACGACCAACATATGCCAGGTTTATGGCGGTACCACACTACACGTACTTTTTGTGGAGGTTACCCGGACCTAAGGGACCAATTACAGTCAAAGGAAGTTTTGCGTTAGCCGATAAATGCGACAAGGACTTTCATCAACTGTCAGAAACTTTCGTGATGCAAGCAGAATATATGGCGTCACGGCTTACAACCGACTATGATGTGTTACCAGACTCAGGAAGGCCACTCAAGGAGCCAACCTTTAATACTGCTAAGGACTCCAAGGAGGTGCAGATTCACCCGACAGATCCAAAGAAAACGACGTCCATTGCAACAAACATGGACCTCGCATAGGAAAGCGCGCTCGTCGAGTTCCTCCGTGAGCACTGGAAAATCTTCGCATGGTGTCCAGCTGACATGCCAGGAGTACCCAGGGAACTTGCCGAGCACCACCTAAACTTGGATCCAATAGCAAGACCAATCAAACAACCTTTGCGGCGTTTTTCGGAACCAAACCGCAAAGCCATGCTGTCAGAAATTGATAGACTCAGAGAAGATGGTTTCATTAAAGAGATATCTACAGAGGCCACTTGGGTAGCTAACCCAGTGATGGTGCCGAAGAAAAACACGAAAGTCCTTCGCATGTGTGTCGACTTTACGTGCCTCAATAAACACTGTCCAAAGGATCACTTTCCCCTCCCAAGGATCGATCAAATCATCGACTCCACGGCAGGATGTGAACGTCTTTCCTTCCTGGACGCATATTCCGGTTATAACCAGATCAGATTAAAAGAAGATGACAAAGCCAAGACAGCGTTCATAACACCTTATGGCGTGTTTTTCTACAGAACAATGCCTTTTGGTCTGAAAAACGCGGGAGCAACATATCAGCGGATGATGCAGAAGTGCTTAGCAACACAGATTGGTAAAAACGTACAAGTGTACATCGATGATGTCGTCATAACTTCAAAAAAGGGGACAACATTGATCGAGGATTTGAAAGAAACTTTCCACAACCTTGACAAGTTCTGCCTTAAGTTGAACCCGACAAAATGCTCTTTCGGCGTTTCTGCGGGAGAACTTCTCGGATTCCTAGTATCAGCAAGAGGGATCGAAGCTAATCCTGAGAAAATCCAAGCCATCGTAACGATGAGGAAGCCGACAAAGTTGAAAGAAATACAACAGCTGACGGGGCGAGTCGCAGCTTTAGCGCATTCGTCGCCAGGCTAGGAGAGAAAGCATTGCCGTTCTATGCTCTGATCAAGCAAGGAGAGAAGTTTCAGTGGAATGACGAGGCGAACAAAGCTTTCGAGGATCTCAAGCGCACAATCTCGACACCACCAATCTTGGTGGCGCCTAAAGAGAAAGAACCTCTCCTGCTATATATTGCGGCCACGCCTCAGGTAGTCAGCACAGGTCTCGTAGTCGAAAGGGAAGAAGAAGGAAAACTCCACGGAGTACAGAGGCCAGTATATTTCATCAGTGAAGTATTGTCGCCTTCAAAACAGCGATACCCGCAATACCAGAAGCTGGCATATGGAGTATTCACAACAGCAAGAAAGTTGAGACACCATTTTTCGGCGCATCCGATAATAGTGGTCAACGAGGCGCCTTTATCAAATATATTAAACAATCCAGAAGCTACGGGTCGTGTCTCCATTTGGGGAATAGAGCTTTCCCCTCGGGACATCACGTTTGAAAAAAGAAAAGCAATCAAGTCGCAAATTTTACCAGACTTCATCGCAGAGTGGATGGAGCTACAAAATACGGGACCCCCAGATTTGTCGAGAACCTGGACTATGAACTTCGACGGATCCAAAAGGTTGGAGGGAGCTGGAGCTGGTGTGATACTAATATCACCTGAAGGCGACAAATTAAAGTATGTCTTACGGATGACGTTCCCAAACGCGTCTAACAATGAGGCAGAATATGAAGCTCTCATACACAGCATGAAGATGGCGAAGGCTTGTGGTGCAACTGCATCCGAAAATCTTTGGCGACTCACAATTGGTGGCTCAGCAAGTCATGAATCAATGTGATGCAGTCAATGAAAGTATGATAGCATACAAGGAGATGTACAATGAGCTCGAAAAGCTATTTGATGGATGCGAAGTAAATCACATCAGCAGGTTGAGTAACGATGAAGCCGATGTTCTTGCAAACATCGGGTCGCAGTGTCTCGCGATTCCACCAGGCGTGTTTTGGGAAGAAATAACAGAGAGGTCTACAAAGCCGAAGAAATCAAAGAAGAAGGAGAAGAACGAGAAACCCTCGGGGGCTACACAAGAAGCACTAGAAGAAGAAGAGGAATAGGATCTGGTAATGATGGTACAAATCCCATGGATGCAGGCATACATATCATACATCCTAAGGAAAACAATACCCGACGACCCAGTTGAAGCAAGGCGAGTTATTAGAAGTTCCAAAGCCTTTGTTGTGGTCAAAGGAGAGTTGTACAAGCGAAGTATCTCGGGTGTGTTACAAAGGTGCGTCACACCCGAAGAAGGAAGGGTAATCCTGAAGGAAGTACACGAAGGAGTATGCGGTCATCATGCAAGCAGTCGAGCTATCGCGGCCAATGTTTTCAGAGCAGGCTTTTACTGGCTGACAACAATTGAGGATGCGAAAGAAATAGTGCGAACTTGCGACGCGTGCCAGAGATTTGCCGCAAGACCTCATTCTCTGGCAGCAGAGTTGATGCCAATACCGTTGTCTTGGCCCTTCGCTCAATGGGGTCTCGATATGGTGGGGAAGCTACACAAGGCCTCGCCAGGAGGATACGAGTATATGCTCGTCGCTGTCGACAAATTCACCAAGTGGATAGAAGCAAAACCGATAAATTCACCAGACGGAGCATCGGCAATCAAGTTTGTGAAAAAGCATTGTCTTTCGATTTGGAGTCCCTCATAGTATCGTCACGGACAATGGCAGTAACTTCACATCCAAGGAGTTCAAGGCATACTGTGCAGAGGTGGGCATTGATACGTCTCCGACGTATCGATAATTTCTTATGTTCCATGCCACATTATTGATGATATCTACATGTTTTATGCACACTTTATGTCATATTCGTGCATTTTCTGGAACTAACCTATTAACAAGATGCCGAAGAGCCAATTGCTGTTTTTCGATGTTTTCGGTTTCAGAAATCCTAGTAACGAAATATTCTCGGAATTGGACGAAATCAACGCCCAGGGTCCTATTTTGCCACGAAGCTTCCGGAAGACCGAAGAGGAGTCGAAGTGGGGCCACGAGGCGCCGCCACCATAGGGCGGCGCGGCCCTGGCCCTGGCCGCGCCGACCTGTGGTGTGGGGCCCTCGTGTGGCCCCCCACGTTGCCCTTCCGCCTACTTAAAGCCTCCGTCGCAAAAACCCCGATGCGAGAGCCACGATACGGAAAACCTTCCGGAGACGCCGCCGCGCCAATCCCATCTCGGGGGATTCCGGAGATCTCCTCCGGCACCCTGCCGGAGAGGGGATTCATCTCCCGGAGGACTCTTCACCGCCATGGTCGCCTCCGGAGTGATGAGTGAGTAGTTCACCCCTGGACTATGGGTCCATAGCGAGTAGCTAGATGGTTGTCTTCTCCTCATTGTGCTTCATTGTTGGATCTTGTGAGCTGCCTAACATGATCAAGATCATCTATCTGTAATACTATATGTTGTGTTTGTCGGGATCCAATGGATAGAGAATACTATGTTATGTTAATTATCAAGTTATTACCTATGTGTTGTTTATGATATTGCATGCTCTCCGTTATTAGTAGAGGCTCTGGCCATGTTTTTGCTCTTAACTCCAAGAGGGAGTATTTATGCTCGATAGTGGGTTCATGCCTCCATTGATATACGGGACGATGACGAGAAAGTTCTAAGGTTGTGGATGTGTTGTTGCCACTAGGGATAAAACATTGATGCTATGTCTAAGGATGTAGTTGTTGATTACATTACGCACCATACTTAATGCAATTGTCTGTTGCTTTGCAACTTAATACTGGAAGGGGTTCGGATGATAACCTGAAGGTGGACTTTTTAGGCATAGATGCATGCTGGATGGCGGTCTATGTACTTTGTCGTAATGTCCAATTAAATCTCACTATATTTATCATGACATGTATGTGCATTGTTATGCCCTCTCTATTTGTCAATTGCCCGACTGTAATTTGTTCACCCAACATGCTTTTATCTTATGGGAGAGACACCTCTAGTGAACTGTGGACCCCGGTCCATTCTTTTATACTTGAAATACAAATCTGCTTGCAATACTTGTTTTATTGTTTTCTTGCAAACAATCATCTTCCACACAATACGGTTAACCCTTTGTTACGGCAAGCCGGTGAGATTGACAACCTCACCTGTTTCGTTGGGGAAAAGTACTTTGGTTGTGTTGTGCAGGTTCCACGTTGGCGCCGGAATCTCCGGTGTTGCGCCGCACTACATCCCGCCGCCATCAACCTTCAACGTGCTTCTTGACTCCTACTGGTTCGATTAAACCTTGGTTTCTTACTGAGGGAAACTTGCCGCTGTGCGCATCACACCTTCCTCTTGGGGTTCCCAACGGACGTGTCACCTACACGCATCAAGCAAATTTCTGGCGCCGTTGCCGGGGAACGAAGAAAAGCTACACCACAAAGATTTCTAACTCCCACGTCAACTACGCGCCAGCAGCAAATTTCTGGCGCCGTTGCCAGGGAGATCAAGACACGCTGCAAGGGGAGTCTCCACTTCCCAATCTCTTTACTTTGTTTTTGTCTTGCTTTATTTTATTTACTACTTTGTTTGCTGCATTATATCAAAACACAAAAAAAATTAGTTGCTAGCTTTACTTTATTTACTGTCTTGTTTGCTATATCAAAAACACAAAAAAATTAGTTACTTGCATTTACTTTATCTATTTTGTTTTATTTACTACTGCTAAAATGGCCACCCCTGAAAATACTAAGTTGTGTGACTTCACAACCACAAATAATAATGATTTCTTATGCACACCTATTGCTCCACCTGCTACTACGACGGAATTCTTTGAAATTAAACACGCTTTACTTGAATCTTGTTATGCGAGAGCAATTTTCTGGTGTTAGTTCTGATGATGATGCTGCCCATCTTAATAATTTTGTTGAATTGTGTGAAATGCAAAAGTATAAAGATGTAGATGGTGACATTATTAAATTGAAATTGTTTCCTTTCTCATTAAGAGGAAGAGCTAAAGATTGGTTGCTATCTCTGCCTAAGAATAGTATTGATTCCTGGACTAAATGCAAGGATGCTTTTATTGGTAGATATTATCCCCTGCTAAAATTATATCTTTGAGGAGTAGCATAATGAATTTTAAACAATTTGATAATGAACATGTTGCTCAAGCTTGGGAAAGAATGAAATCTTTGGTTAAAAATTGCCCAACCCATGGATCGACTACTTGGATGATCATCCAAACCTTCTATGCAGGACTAAATTTTTCTTCGCGGAATTTATTGGATTCAGCTGCTGGAGGAACCTTTATGTCCATCACTCTTGGGGCGGCTACAAAGCTTCTTGATTATATGATGATTAATTACTCTGAATGGCACACGGAAAGAGCTCCACAAGGTAAGAAGGTAAATTCTATTGAAGAATCCTCTTCCTTGAATGATAAGATTGATGCTATTATGTCTATGCTTGTGAATGGTAGGACTAATGTTGATCCTAATAATGTTCCGTTAGCTTCATTGGTTGCCCAAGAAGAACATGTTGATGTAATCTTCATTAAAAATAATAATTTCAACAACAATGCTTATCGGAACAATTCTAGTAATAACTATAGGCCATATCCTTATAATAATGGTAACGGTTATGCTAATTCTTATGGGAATTCTTACAACAATAAAAGGAATACACCCCTGGACTTGAAGCTATGCTTAAAGAATTTATTAGTACACAAACTGCCTTTAACAAATCTGTTGAGGAAAAGCTCAATAAAATTGATATTCTTGCTTCTAAGGTTGATAGTCTTGCCTCGATGTTGATCTTTTGAAATCGAAAGTTATGCCTAATAGGGATATTGAAAATAAAATTGTTACTACAGCAAATGCCATCCAAGTTAGAATTAATGAGAATATAAGATTAATGGCTGAACTGCGTGCTAGGTGGGATAGAGAAGAAAATGAAAAACTAGCTAAAGAGAAAAATGTAGCTAAAGTTTGGACTATTACCACCACTAGCAATGCTAATGATTCACATGTTGCTGCACCTCCTACTATCAATGATAAAATAATTGGTGTTGGCAATGTTTCTACTCCTAGTGCAAAGCGCGCAAAATTACTCGAAAGCTGCTAAAACTGCTGAACCGTCTGTGATAAAACTGCTGAAATTTTTTCCAACCTTGGGGATGATAATCCCATTGCTTTAGATTGTAATGATTTAGATTTTGATGATTGCCACATCTCTGAAGTTATAAAGTTCTTACAAAAACTTGCTAAGAGTCCCAATGCTAGCTCTGTAAACTTGGCTTTCACAAAACATATTACAAATGCTCTCATAAAAGCTAGAGAAGAGAAACTAAAACTTGAAACTTCTATTCCTAGAAAGCTAGAAGATGGTTGGGAGCCCATCATTAAAATGAGGGTCAAAGATTTTGATTGTAATGCTTTATGTGATCTTGGTGCAAGTATTTCTGTTATGCCTAAAAAAGTCTATGATATGCTTGACTTGCCACCATTGAAAAATTGTTATCTGTATGTTAATCTCGCTGATAATGCTAAAAAGAAACCTTTGGGGAGAGTTGATAATGTTCATATTACGGTTAACAATAACCTTGTCCCCGTTGATTTTGTTGTCTTGGATATTGAATGCAATGCATCTTGCCCCATTATATTGGGAAGACCTTTTCTTCGAACGAGTTGGTGCTACTATTGATATGAAGGAAGGTAATATTAAATATCAATTTCCTCTCAAGAAAGGTATGGAACACTTCCCTAGAAAGAGAATGAAGTTACCTTATGATTCTATTATTAGAACAAATTATGATGTTGATGCTTCGTCTCTTGATGTTACTTGATATACACTTTCACGCCTAGGCTGAAAGGCGTTAAAGAAAAGCGCTTATGGGAGACAACCCATGTTTTTACTACAGTATTTTTTTTATATTTGAGTCTTGGAAGTTGTTTACTACTGTAGAAACCTCTCCTTATCTTAGTTTTATGTTTTGTTGTGCCAAGTAAAGTCTTTGATAGTAAAGTAAATACTAGATTTGGATTACTGCGCAGAAACAGATTTCTTTTCTGTCACGAATCTGGGTCTAATTCTCTGTAGGTAACTCAGAAAATTAAGCCAATTTACGTGAGTGATCTTCAGATATGTACGCAACTTTCATTAAATTTGGGCATTTTCATTTGAGCAAGTCTGGTGCCTCAATTAAATCCATGTTTACGGACTGTTCTGTTTTGACAGATTCTGCTTTTTATTTCGCATTGCCTCTTTTGCTATGTTGGATGAATTTCTTTGATCCATTAATGTCCAGTAGCTTTATGCAATGTCCAGAAGTGTTAAGAATGAATGTGTCACCTCTGAACATGTTAATTTTTATTGTGCACTAACCCTCTAATGAGTTGTTTCGAGTTTGGTGTGGAGGAAGTTTTCAATGTTCAAGAGAGGAGTATGATGCAATATGATCAAGGAGAGTGAAAGCTCTAAGCTTGGGGATGCCCCGGTGGTTCACCCTCGCATATTCTAAGAAGACTCAAGCGTCTAAGCTTGGGGATGCCCAAGGCATCCCCTTCTTCATCGACAACATTATCGGAGTTCCTCCCCGAAACTATATTTTTATTCCGTCACATCTTATGCACTTTGCTTGGAGCGTCGGTTTGTTTTTGTTTTTGTTTTTGTTTGAATAAAATGGATCCTAGCATTCACTTTGTGGGAGAGAGACACGCTCCGCTGTAGCATATGGACAAGTATGTCCTTAGGCTCTACTCATAGTATTCATGGCGAAGTTTCTTCTTCGTTAAATTGTTATATGGTTGGAATTGGAAAATGCTACATGTAGTAATTCTAAAATGTCTTGGATAATTTGATACTTGGCAATTGTTGTGCTCATGTTTAAGCTCTTGCATCATATACTTTGCACCCATTAATGAAGAAACACTTAGAGCTTGCTAATTTGGTTTGCATATTTGGTTTCTCTAGAGTCTAGATAATTTCTAGTATTGAGTTTTGAACAACAAGGAAGACGGTGTAGAGTCTTATAATGTTTACAATATGTCTTTTATGTGAGTTTTGCTGCACCGTTCATCCTTGTGTTTGTTTCAAATAACCTTGCTAGCCTAAACCTTGTATCGAGGGGGAATACTTCTCATGCATCCAAAATCCTTGAGCCAACCACTATGCCATTTGTGTCCACCATACCTACCTACTATATGGTATTTATCCGCCATTCCAAAGTAAATTGCTTGAGTGCTACCTTTAAAATTCCATCATTCACTTTTACAATATATAGCTCATGGGACAAATAGCTTAAAAACTATTGTGGTATTGAATATGTACTTATGCACTTTATCTCTTATTAAGTTGCTTGTTGTGCGATAACCATGTTTCTGGGGACGCCATCAACTACTCTTTGTTGAATATCATGTGAGTTGCTATGCATGTCCGTCTTGTATGAAGTAAGAGAGATCTACCACCTTAATGGTTGGAGCATGCATA
>NC_061510.1:244477748-244494636 GCF_022539505.1 Lolium rigidum | reverse complement strand
TATTGGATTCAGCTGCTGGAGGTACCTTTATGTCCATCACTCTTGGTGAAGCAACAAAGCTTCTTGATAATATGATGATCAACTACTCTGAATGGCACACGGAAAGAGCTCCCCAAGGTAAGAAGGTAAATTCTGTTGAGGAATCCTCTTCCTTGAGTGATAAGGTTGATGCTATTATGTCTATGCTTGTGAATGATAGGACTAATGTTGATCCTAATAATGTTCCGTTAGCTTCATTGGTTGCACAAGAAGAACATGTTGATGTAAACTTCATTAAAAATAATAATTTCAACAACAATGCTTACCGGAACAATTCTAGTAATAACTATAGGCCATATCCTTATAATAATGGCAACGGCTATGGTAATTCTTATGGAAATTCTTACAACAATAATAGGAATTCACCCCTGGACTTGAAGCCATGCTTAAAGAATTTATTAGTACACAAACTGCCTTTAACAAATCTGTTGAGGAAAAGCTCAACAAAATTGATATTCTTGTTTCTAGAGTTGATAGTCTTGCCTCTGATGTTGATCTTTTGAAATCGAAAGTTATGCCTAATAGGGATATTGAAAATAAAATTGTTACTACAGCAAATGCCATCCAAGTTAGAATTAATGAGAATATAAGATTAATGGCTGAACTGCGTGCTAGGTGGGATAGAGAAGAAAATGAAAAACTAGCTAAAGAGAAGAATATAGCTAAAGTTTGGACTATTACCACCACTAGTAATGCTAATGCTACACATGTTGCTGCACCTCCTACTCATACTAATAAAAGAATTGGTGTTAGCAATGTTTCCACTTCTAATGCAAAGCGCGAAAAACCGCCTGAAATCGCTAAAACTGCTGAAACCGCTCGCGATAAAGCTGCTGAAATTTTTTCCAACATTGGGGATGATGATCCCATTGCTTTAGATTATAATGGTTTGAATTTTGATGATTGCCACATCTCTGAAGTTATAAAGTTCTTGCAAAAACTTGCTAAAAGTCCTAATGCTAGTGCTATAAATTTGGCTTTCACGCATCATATTACAAATGCTCTCATAAAAGCTAGAGAAGAGAAACTAGAGCGCGAAGCCTCTATTCCTAAAAAGCTAGAAGATGGTTGGGAGCCCATCATTAAGATGAAGGTTAAAGATTTTGATTGTAATGCTTTATGTGATCTTGGTGCAAGTATTTCGTTATGTCGAAGAAAATTTATAATATGCTTGACTTGCCACCGCTGAAAAATTGTTATTTGGATGTTAATCTTGCTGATCATTCTACAAAGAAACCTTTGGGTAAAGTTGATAATGTTCGCATTACCGTTAACAATAATCTTGTTCCCGTTGATTTTGTTGTCTTGGATATTGAATGCAATGCATCTTGTCCAATTATATTGGGAAGACCTTTTCTTCGAACTCGTTGGTGCTATTATTGATATGAGGGAAGGTAATATAAAATATCAATTTCCTCTCAAGAAAGGTATGGAACACTTCCCTAGAAAGAGAATGAAGGTACCTTATGATTCTATCATTAGAACAAATTATGATGTTGATGCTTCATCTCTCGATGTTACTTGATACACACTTTCTGCGCCTAGCTGAAAGGCGTTAAAGAAAAGCGCTTATGGGAGACAACCCATGTTTTTACCTACAGTACTTTGTTTTTATTTTGTGTCTTGGAAGTTGTTTACTACTGTAGCAACCTCTCCTTATCTTAGTTTTGAGTTTTGTTGTGCCAAGTTAAGCCGTTGATAGAAAAGTAAGTACTAGATTTGGATTACTGCGCAGTTCCAGATTTCTTTGCTGTCACGAATCTGAGCCCACTGCCCTGCAGGAAGCTCAGAAAATTATGCCAATTTACGTGCATGATCCTCAGATATGTACGCAACTTTCATTCAATTTGAGCATTTTCATTTGAGCAAGTCTGGTGCCATTTTAAAATTCGTCAATACGAACTGTTCTGTTTTGACAGATTCTGCCTTTTATTTCGCATTGCCTCTTTCGCTATGTTGGATGAATTTCTTTGATCCACTAATGTCCAGTAGCATTATGCAATGTCCAGAAGTGTTAAGAATGAGTGTGTCACCTCTGAATATGTCAATTTATATTGTGCACTAACCCTCTAATGAGTTGTTTCGAGTTTGGTGTGGAGGAAGTTTTCAAGGATCAAGAGAGGAGTATGATGCAACATGATCAAGGAGAGTGAAAGCTCTAAGCTTGGGGATGCACCCGGTGGTTCACCCCTGCATATATCAAGAAGACTCAAGCGTCTAAGCTTGGGGATGCCCAAGGCATCCCCTTCTTCATCAACAAATTATCGGGTTCCTCCCCTGAAACTACATTTTTATTCGGCCACATCTTATGTGCTTTTTCTTGGAGCGTCGTTTTGTTTTTGTTTTTGTTTTGTTTGAATAAAATGGATCCTAGCATTCACTTTATGGGAGAGATACACACTCCGCTGTAGCATATGGACAAATATGTCCTTGGTTTCTACTCATAGTATTCATGGCGAAGTTTCTCCTTCGTTAGATTGTTATATGGTTGGAATTGGAAAATGATACATGTAGTAATTGCTATAAATGTTTTGGGTAATGTGATACTTGGCAATTTTTGTGCTCATGTTTAAGCTCTTGCATCATATGCTTTGCACCCATTAATGAAGAAATACATAGAGCATGCTAAAATTTGGTTTGCATATTTGGTTTCTCTAAGGTCTAGATAATTTCTAGTTTTGAGTTTGAACAACAAGGAAGACGGTATAGGGTATTATAATGCTTTCAATATGTCTTTTATGTGAGTTTTGCTGTACTAGTTCATCCTTGTGTTTGCCTCAAATAACCTTGCTAGCCTAAACCTTGTATCGAGAGGGAATACTTCTCATGCATCCAAAATACTTGAGCCAACCACTATGCCATTTGTGTCCACCATACCTACCTACTACATGGTATTTTCCAGCCATTCCAAAGTAAATTGCTTGAGTGCTACCTTTAAAATTCCATCATTCACCTTTGCAATATATAGCTCATGGGACAAATAGCTTAAAAACTATTGTAATATTGAATATGTAATTATGCACTTTATCTCTTATTAAGTTGCTTGTTGTGCGATAACCATGTTTACTGGGGGAACGCCATCAACTCATTGTTGAATTTCATGTGAGTTGCTATGCATGTTCGTCTTGTCTCGAAGTAAGGGCGATCTACACCGAGTTGAATGGTTTGAGCATGCATATTGTGAGAGAAGAACATTGGGCCGCTAACTAAAGCCATGTTCCATGGTGGAAGTTTCAGTTTTGGACAAACATCCTCAAATCTCTAATGAGAAAAGAATTAATTGTTGTTGAATGCTTAAAGCATTAAAAGAGGAGTCCATTATCTGTTGTCTATGTTGTCCCGTATGGATGTCTAAGTTGAGAATAATCAAAAGCGAGAAATCCAAATGCGAGCTTTCTCCTTAGACCTTTGTACAGGCGGCATAGAGGTACCCCTTTGTGATACTTGGTTAAAGCATATGTATTGCGGTGATAATCCAGGTAGTCCAAGCTAATTAGGACAAGGTGCGAGCATTATTAGTACACTATGCATGAGGCTTGCAACTTATAAGATATAATTTACATGATGCATATGCTTTATTACTACCGTTGACAAAATTGTTTCATGTTTTCAAAATCAAAGCTCTAGCACAAATATAGCAATCGATGCTTTTCCTCTATGAGGACCATTCCTTTACTTTTATGTTGAGTCAGTTCACCTATTTCTCTCCACCTCAAGAAGCAAACACTTGTGTGAACTGTGCATTGATTCTTACATACTTGCTTATTGCACTTATTATATTACTCTATGTTGACAATATCCATGAGATATACATGTTACAAGTTGAAAGCAACTGCTGAAACTTAATCTTCTTTTGTGTTGCTTCAATACCTTTACTTCGAATTATTGCTTTGTGAGTTAACTCTTATGCAAGACTTATTGATGCTTGTCTTGAAGTGCTATTCATGAAAAGTCTTTGCTTTATGATTCACTTGTTTACTCATGTCATACACATTGTTTTGATCGCTGCATTCTCTACATATGCTTTACAAATAGTATGATCAAGTTTATGATGGCATGTCACTCCGAAATTATCTTTGTTATCGTTTTTACTCGCTTCGGGACGAGCGGAACTAAGCTTGGGGATGCCGATACGTCTCCAACGTATCGATAATTTCTTGTGTTCCATGCCACATTATTGATGTTATCTACATGTTTTATGCACACTTTATATCATATTGGTGCATGTTCCGGAACTAACCTATTAACAAGATGCCGAAGTGCCGATTGCTGTTTTCTGCTGTTTTTGGTTTCAGAAATCCTAGTAAAGAAATATTCTCGGAATTGGACGAAATAAAAGCCCGGAGGCCTATTTTCTCACGAAGCTTCCGGAAGACCGAAGACGAGACGAAGAGGGGCCACGGGGTGGCCAAACCCTAGGGCGGCGCGGCCCCACCCCCGGCCGCGCCGGCCTGTGGTTTGGGCCCCTCGTGCCGCCTCTCGACTTGCCCTTCCGCCTACAAATAGCCTCCGTGACGAAACCCCCGACACCGAGAGCCACGATACGGAAAACATTAGCGAGACGCCGTCGCCGCCGATCCCATCTCGGGGGATCCTGGAGATCGCCTCCGGCACCCTGCCGGAGAGGGGAATCATCTCCCGGAGGACTCTACACCGCCATGGTCGCCTCCGGAGTGACGAGTGAGTAGTCTACCCCTGGACTATTGTCACATCCCAAAATTTCCAAATTTTGGAATGTGAAATAAAAATAAAATATATGCTTGTTTGTTTGTCTTGATTTCACAAGGAATTAAAACTTTATGAAGTCATTAAAAGTAATTTCCAAAATAGTGTTTTCGAATACTTTAGGTTTCAAAGTATTTTTCAAATAAAACATATTTTGACTTTCAGGGTTTTAAATCATTAATGAATTTTTTTTTTTTAACAAAATCCCCAAACCTTATTTTGGAATATTAGTGCACGAGTAGCTATATAGGCCAAAGTGCATATAATTATTATTTTATTTTTCACTATGAAAAATAAAATAGGTTCCTTGATATTCTAGAAAACTATTTTGAGTTTTACAAATCTTTAGAAATGTGTTTGAATCAATTTGAAGACCTAAATCAAAAACTGGAAAAGAAAAACGAAAACAAAAAAAAGAAGCCACTATAACTGGGCCGATCCAGCCAGGCCCAGTTAGACCGAAACAGATTTCTCGTTCGTCTTCCTCCTCGTGCACGCATAAGCACCTAAGTGAGTATTCATGGGGTTACCAATTCATCTCCCTAATTCTCCCCATTATAGTGGCCGTTTCTCTTCGAGTTAAAGACGAAAGTTATCGCAAATCTATTGAAGAGTCCGTTCAGACAATTTATATTCCACTTGGTCGACTTAATTTCTCGCACGAGCGTCGCACACCGAATGCCAGCGGTTGGCATACACCTTCCGATCTCACTCCTCAGACCATATCCATGCAAACTAAGAGGAGCATCATGTGTCTCTCATTCGTCTCCATCTCTTTCGTTCTCAAACTTTTCCGAGAGAGCCTCTGTACAACTCATACCATCCATGCCAAGATCAGCCCCAAATATGAGTTTCTCGCCAGATCATGTCACCCTCGGCGATCACCACGTCAACTCCTTGCACCAGATGACACTTCTTGACATCGCCTACATAGAGGACATGGTGATGCATCTTATAGTCGTTGTTGCCGCGTCGCCGCTGTTCCGCCGGCCACGGTGATGATGTCACTGTTTTCATCGGATAGCAAGGTACTCAAGCCTGGTTATTTCTTCTTTCCTTTCTCTAGACTATGTGCATATTTCGCTGAACTTCCTTTCTCTCGATTCCCAGCCGGAGGTTCTTCCACGACGACGCCCCGAGCTGACTTCCGATTTTCCGTACGACGCCGCCACAAAGAGCACCGTCAAGAACTTGTACCAGTCTTCTCCGCAACGACGCATGATATGGCTCCGCAAGCCCCTTCCTCGATGTCTATGCCGACTTCCGTACCTGCACTGCTATCTCCTACATCACCATCGATCATCAGCGCACCATTGGTATGGCCATCGTCTCCTTGGACGTTTAGGAATAGAACCGAGCCATAGAACACGGGATTCAGTTTTAGATCGTACATGTGCAGTCACTTAACTGAACTAACTGAAGAAACATGCAACGTGGTGTAGCTAAGTTAGTGTGTCGCTTCTGAGAATAAAATTACTTAGTCTGTCCTGTTTCTTTTCCTTCATGTGAGCAGATAAGAATTCTGCGCCCAGGTCTGAGCGTTTAGTTTCGTTAGATACATGTACTCGGCCACCTATCCTCAAATACGATCCATGAAAGCCACGCTGAAGCAAATCTTCTATGTCAACTCCAATTAGATTGGACCAATCAGCACCCATGCGTTTTTACTTTTCTGTCAACAATTAACATTCAGCAAGACCAATCACATTCCTTTCTTATGGTTAACTGATATTTCCTTCCTTTGCTCGCGCGTACACCAGGATATTGGCCAGCAGTAACACAACAAGTGTCTTAATATATTTGGTGAATTCTGCTGTTTCGTCATTTTGCATAAAAACCGCGATCTTACAAAAATCATATCACAAGTTCTGTTCATCCGAATTTTGCAAATTTGGTATCGTTAGAATCGTTAGGAAAAATACAATTCAGTTGAACCATCAGATTTAAGTTTTAACACTAACAAAATATTCTAATTTCAAATGAGGGATATTGACTATTTTTTTTGTCATAACTTCAGTTCTAGAAATCTTTCCAATATGATCCTTTTTAGAAAAGTTGAAGCTTATGATCATACCCATCTACCAGAACTATTTACACATTTTTATCACATTTCAAGCTCGTATCTATCCTATTACCCATGCTTTTGTAGCCTATCAATTTCTTTCTCATATATCCAGTTGGTCTATTTCTAAGTAACGGACTCTAGCCATTCAATCTACGAAATTCATATCTTGCAAGCCTCGCCTCATGCCATACCTTATTCCTCAATGATCAATAAAATGGATTAAACTTTAAAATAAAAATGAATAATAACTTGTTGCTTGCCTTGCTTGATTTTGTTGTTGTTGAATGTGTGTTTATGTTGTGCTATCTTTTATCTTATAGTTCGTATGGAGAGCGACGTGTATTGTTGAAAGAAAAGAGAACACTCTTCGACTACCAAAAAGGCAAGTGACACACACAAAGGTCCCAGTTTTAATTCTTGCATCTGTAGTATTTTTATAGTAGACATGTCTAGGGTTTATGCTTTTTGCTTGCTATTAAATCCTAGTAGTTTAGCTACACCACTCCTAGACTCCCTTAGCCGCCATTAAATTTAGTTGTTACCTGCTATGCCATGGAAAAAGGTTTTGATAGAGGTTAAGGAAAAACAACTAAGTTTAATAAATTACTTGGGTGAATGGTGGAGTTATGGAGAGGGTGGCTGTATCAGGGGGCAAGACCCTGGTGCTAGTGCACACTTGCGGAAAGTCACCCAGGCTTAAAGAGATTGTAGACAAACCTTGCTCATTAGCTTCACGTACAACCACATGCTACTATGGCTCGGCTTGACAAAGTATGTTGTATGAACCCGGATCCTAGGGGCCAGGTGGTGGTAGAGGGATATCGTAGGTGGGGGCGTGGCCCTTAGGGAATGGTTCGGGTGATTACACACAGAAGGTCTCGGCCACGGTCCGCACTGTCCTCCGAGCAAAATGTGCATCGAGGTAGAAGGATTGACCTGGCCATGTGGGTAAAGGTGTACAACCTCTCGAGAGTGTAAAATCTAAGTACTTAGCCGTGTCCCCGGTTATGGACAACCTCGAAGCGAACCGACAAGTCCTTGTTCGAAGATCTCCTCATCCCAATTTCTTAAATAAAATTTGAATGGGTGAACAAGGGTAGGAAGGTGCATTGGGGCTTTACCAATGTTATCGTTAATTTGGTACATTGGGGTTTTACCAATGTTACTGCTATTTAGATTGAAAGAAAATGTTTTGATAAATGATAGGGGAAAATTGGCTTTATGCAAAATGAACCTGAGCTCTACCTGCCAGATGTGCACGTAGGTGTAGGATGCCTTTTGAGTCCACAAAAGTGTCCTTGCCAATACAATTCAAATGTATTGATTCCTTCGGGCTGCAACGTTTGATGTTGCAGGTTTTTCAGATGATGAGTAAGGAAACGTTAGGGGTTACGAGTCTATCCTCGAGCATGCTCGCTCGTGGCACATGAAGACGAAGGACTCCATGCTGTCTATGTTTATTCGTTGTGAAACTACGATGATATGCTAGCCTTGTGCTATGCAATTTGTAATCCTTTATATAAATTCGGATCATGCGATGTAATAAAGACCTTTGTTTCTTGGTATTACATCTTGTACTCGTGTGTGCTAGCGATTGATCCAGGGACTAGCACAGATACGCACAGAGATCGGCACCCTAAAAAGGTGAGGTCGCTACAGATGGTATCAGAGCATTGTGTTGACCGTAGGATCGTGACCCTAGGTTTGGATTAGAAAATAGGAAGACCCTAGGATGAAAAATCTATCAAATCCTACTTCTATTAAAAAGACCATTGATTTGTGAACTTCTAGTATTCTCACCTACCCCATTTTCAAAAATGTTTTCCTCTTGCCTTAGATGACCTACCTTATGAAACCATCAAGGAAGTAGATATGATGACCTTGTGCCTGAAGTGAGCGACTGCTGCTTCATGTGACATTCTTCGAAATTGCTAGAAGTGTTGCATGGGAGACCAATGAAGAACTTCAATAAAGACTTAGATGTAGCCTTCACAACACACGAAGATACACTGATGGAGTAGAATAGAAACTTGAAACATCCAAAATTGAAATAAACCAGACCACCATTTTTTATCTTTTATTGAACCAACGATATCCTAATAAAGTATTGATCTTACCAAATTGTGGTATGACCATACTAGTTTGTTTGTGGGTTTTTGCTATGTTTCTTGATGTTTGTTAGATGTTTGTTGTTTGATGAATTGTCTTGATCTATGTTTGGGTACGAAAACTCCTTTAGAACCTTTCTATCTATTCTCATCTATATCCAACCTAGCCAGTGTCTTCTCGACAACCGTCATGAGGACAACCTTAGCAAACCAACCCTGATGTTTCCTATCAAGATGAAAAATGATAGGACAAAACCCTAGTTAAGGATCGATAGAAATGTTTTCCAAACAATTCAATAATGGGGATTGGAACATTGATTCAATTATTCCATGGAAGTTTTGACAAATGTGTGAGGTTGACCAAGAGTTAGAATACGAGATATACCAAAATAAATACAAGAAAATGATTGGGTGCGACATGGATTGGCCCCCATGACGACTACTCATATTGTTCGGTCTTGTTATGATGAATGGTAAATCTAGAACGACATGCCTACAAGAGAGACGTCGCTGATAAGCCTAAACCATAGGGTGAATAGATATTATACCCTTATAGTAGGCAAGTGTTGCCAAACATAGGACTACGGTGAGTTTGAAGATCCGCCACTAGTTGAAGAGTAGTGAAAGGTTGCCGATGACACCAACAAAAAAAGATTGGGGGTGTCATGAAGAACTCTCATATTTGGTTTTCCGTTTGACCCAAATAGTGGCCCCTTCTGTCAAAAGTTGTTCAACGACCAACCATTTGGATTAGAAGCCCTAGTATGAAGGAAACCTACTCGACTCACATTGAAGATATATGTTGTTCACTATATGTGAATAAACAACCCCAATTGGATAAGAAGTGAGAGGCCACATACGTTTCAAGAGATGACCCAATGCCAAGTCATACCTAGGATGAACCTAGCATGAACCTAAGACCCAAGACTATCTACAAAAGTTTCTTTTAAGGGTGGTAGCCCACCCCAGCATATTCCCAAATAGATTTCTTGCTAACCTTCTCGAATCTCGAGGACGAGATTCCTTTTAAGGGTGGTAGTCTGTCACATCCCAAAATTTCCAAATTTTGGAATGTGAAATAAAAATAAAATATATGCTTGTTTGTTTGTCTTGATTTCACAAGGAATTAAAAACTTTATGAAGTCATTAAAAGTAATTTCCAAAATAGTGTTTTCGAATACTTTAGGTTTCAAAGTATTTTTCAAATAAAACATATTTTGACTTTCAGGGTTTTAAATCATTAATGAATTTTTTTTTTAACAAAATCCCCAAACCTTATTTTGGAATATTAGTGCACGAGTAGCTATATAGGCCAAAGTGCATATAATTATTATTTTATTTTTCACTATGAAAAATAAAATAGGTTCCTTGATATTCTAGAAAACTATTTTGAGTTTTACAAATCTTTAGAAATGTGTTTGAATCAATTTGAAGACCTAAATCAAAAACTGGAAAAGAAAAACGAAAACAAAAAAAGAAGCCACTATAACTGGGCCGATCCAGCCAGGCCCAGTTAGACCGAAACAGATTTCTCGTTCGTCTTCCTCCTCGTGCACGCATAAGCACCTAAGTGAGTATTCATGGGGTTACCAATTCATCTCCCTAATTCTCCCCATTATAGTGGCCGTTTCTCTTCGAGTTAAAGACGAAAGTTATCGCAAATCTATTGAAGAGTCCGTTCAGACAATTTATATTCCACTTGGTCGACTTAATTTCTCGCACGAGCGTCGCACACCGAATGCCAGCGGTTGGCATACACCTTCCGATCTCACTCCTCAGACCATATCCATGCAAACTAAGAGGAGCATCATGTGTCTCTCATTCGTCTCCATCTCTTTCGTTCTCAAACTTTTCCGAGAGAGCCTCTGTACAACTCATACCATCCATGCCAAGATCAGCCCCAAATATGAGTTTCTCGCCAGATCATGTCACCCTCGGCGATCACCACGTCAACTCCTTGCACCAGATGACACTTCTTGACATCGCCTACATAGAGGACATGGTGATGCATCTTATAGTCGTTGTTGCCGCGTCGCCGCTGTTCCGCCGGCCACGGTGATGATGTCACTGTTTTCATCGGATAGCAAGGTACTCAAGCCTGGTTATTTCTTCTTTCCTTTCTCTAGACTATGTGCATATTTCGCTGAACTTCCTTTCTCTCGATTCCCAGCCGGAGGTTCTTCCACGACGACGCCCCGAGCTGACTTCCGATTTTCCGTACGACGCCGCCACAAAGAGCACCGTCAAGAACTTGTACCAGTCTTCTCCGCAACGACGCATGATATGGCTCCGCAAGCCCCTTCCTCGATGTCTATGCCGACTTCCGTACCTGCACTGCTATCTCCTACATCACCATCGATCATCAGCGCACCATTGGTATGGCCATCGTCTCCTTGGACGTTTAGGAATAGAACCGAGCCATAGAACACGGGATTCAGTTTTAGATCGTACATGTGCAGTCACTTAACTGAACTAACTGAAGAAACATGCAACGTGGTGTAGCTAAGTTAGTGTGTCGCTTCTGAGAATAAAATTACTTAGTCTGTCCTGTTTCTTTTCCTTCATGTGAGCAGATAAGAATTCTGCGCCCAGGTCTGAGCGTTTAGTTTCGTTAGATACATGTACTCGGCCACCTATCCTCAAATACGATCCATGAAAGCCACGCTGAAGCAAATCTTCTATGTCAACTCCAATTAGATTGGACCAATCAGCACCCATGCGTTTTTACTTTTCTGTCAACAATTAACATTCAGCAAGACCAATCACATTCCTTTCTTATGGTTAACTGATATTTCCTTCCTTTGCTCGCGCGTACACCAGGATATTGGCCAGCAGTAACACAACAAGTGTCTTAATATATTTGGTGAATTCTGCTGTTTCGTCATTTTGCATAAAAACCGCGATCTTACAAAAATCATATCACAAGTTCTGTTCATCCGAATTTTGCAAATTTGGTATCGTTAGAATCGTTAGGAAAAATACAATTCAGTTGAACCATCAGATTTAAGTTTTAACACTAACAAAATATTCTAATTTCAAATGAGGGATATTGACT
Source organism: Lolium rigidum (assembly GCF_022539505.1). NCBI lineage: Eukaryota > Viridiplantae > Streptophyta > Magnoliopsida > Poales > Poaceae > Lolium > Lolium rigidum. The sequence continues at coordinate 244,482,644 of NC_061510.1, read as the reverse complement.
ATTTTTTTTGTCATAACTTCAGTTCTAGAAATCTTTCCAATATGATCCTTTTTAGAAAAGTTGAAGCTTATGATCATACCCATCTACCAGAACTATTTACACATTTTTATCACATTTCAAGCTCGTATCTATCCTATTACCCATGCTTTTGTAGCCTATCAATTTCTTTCTCATATATCCGAGTTGGTCTATTTCTAAGTAACGGACTCTAGCCATTCAATCTACGAAATTCATATCTTGCAAGCCTCGCCTCATGCCATACCTTATTCCTCAATGATCAATAAAATGGATTAAACTTTAAAATAAAAATGAATAATAACTTGTTGCTTGCCTTGCTTGATTTTGTTGTTGTTGAATGTGTGTTTATGTTGTGCTATCTTTTATCTTATAGTTCGTATGGAGAGCGACGTGTATTGTTGAAAGAAAAGAGAACACTCTTCGACTACCAAAAAGGCAAGTGACACACACAAAGGTCCCAGTTTTAATTCTTGCACTGTAGTATTTTTATAGTAGACATGTCTAGGGTTTATGCTTTTTGCTTGCTATTAAATCCTAGTAGTTTAGCTACACCACTCCTAGACTCCCTTAGCCGCCATTAAATTTAGTTGTTACCTGCTATGCCATGGAAAAAGGTTTTGATAGAGGTTAAGGAAAAACAACTAAGTTTAATAAATTACCTGGGTGAATGGTGGAGTTATGGAGAGGGTGGCTGTATCGGGGGCAAGACCCCAGGTGCTAGTGCACACTTGCGGAAAGTCACCCAGGCTTAAAGAGATTGTAGACAAACCTTGCTCATTAGCTTCACGTACAACCACATGCTACTATGGCTCTGGCTTGACAAAGTATGTTGTATGAACCCGGATCCTAGGGGCCAGGTGGTGGTAGAGGGATACTGTAGGTGGGGGCGTGGCCCTTAGGGAATGGTTCGGGTGATTACACACAGAAGGTCTCGGCCACGGTCTGCACCTGTCCTCTGAGCAAAATGTGCATCGAGGTAGAAGGATTGACCTGGCCATGTGGGTAAAGGTGTACAACCTCTCGAGAGTGTAAAATCTAAGTACTTAGCCGTGTCCCCGGTTATGGACAACCTGAGCGAACTGACAAGTCCTTGTTCGAAGATCTCCTCATCCCAATTTCTTAAATAAAATTTGAATGGGTGAACAAGGGTAGGAAGGTGCATTGGGGCTTTACCAATGTTACTGTTAATTTGGTACATTGGGGTTTTACCAATGTTACTGCTATTTAGATTGAAAGAAAATGTTTTGATAAATGATAGGGGAAAATTGGCTTTATGCAAAATGAACCTGAGCTCTACCTGCCGGATGTGCACGTAGGTGTAGGATGCCTTTTGAGTCCACAAAAGTGTCCTTGCCAATACAATTCAAATGTATTGATTCCTTCGGGCTGCAACGTTTGATGTTGCAGGTTTTTCAGATGATGAGTAAGGAAACGTTAGGGGTTACGAGTCTATCCTCAGCATGCTCGCCTGTGGCACATGAAGACGAAGGACTCCATGCTGTCTATGTTTATTCGTTGTGAAACTCTGATGATATGCTAGCCTTGTGCTATGCAATTTGTAATCCTTTATATAAATTCTGGATCATGCGATGTAATAAAGACCTTTGTTTCTTGGTATTACATCTTGTACTGTGTGTGCTAGCGATTGATCCAGGGACTAGCACAGATACGCACAGAGATCGGCACCCTAAAAAGGTGAGGTCGCTACAACTATGGGTCCATAGCAGTAGCTAGATGGTTGTCTTCTCCCCATTGTGCTATCATTGTCGGATCTTGTGAGCTGCCTATCATGATCAAGATCATCTATATGTAATTCTATATGTTGCGTTTGTTGGGATCCGATGAATAGAGAATACTTGTTATGTTGATTATCAAAGTTATGCTTATGTGTTGTTTATGATCTTGCATGCTCTCCGTTATTAGTAGATGCTATGGCCAAGTAGATGCTTTTAACTCCAAGAGGGAGTACTTATGCTCGATAGTGGGTTCATGCTGCATTGACACCGGGACAGTGATAGAAAGTTCTAAGGTTGTGTTGTGCTTGTTGCCACTAGGGATAAAACATTGATGCTATGTCTAAGGATGTAGTTGTTGATTACATTACGCACCATACTTAATGCAATTGTCTGTTGTTTTGCAACTTAATGCTGGAGGGGGTTCGGATGATAACCTGAAGGTGGACTTTTTAGGCATAGATGCAGTTGGATGGCGGTCTATGTACTTTGTCGTAATGCCCAATTAAATCTCACTATACTCATCATGATATGTATGTGCATTGTCATGCTCTCTTTATTTGTCAATTGCCCAAGCTGTAATTTGTTCACCCAACATGCTGTTCGTCTTATGGGAGAGACACCTCTAGTGAAGCTGTGGACCCGGTCCAATTCTCTTTCTTGAAATACAATCTCTTGCAATACTTGTTTCTACTTGTTTTCTCTCGCAAACAATCATATTCCACACAATACGGTTAATCCTTTGTTACGGACAAGCCGGTGAGATTGACAACCTCAGCTGTTTCGTTGGGGCAAAGTAGTTTGGTTGTGTTGTGCGGGTTCCACGTTGGCGCCGGAATCTCTGGTGTTGCGCCGCACTACATCCCGCCGCCATCAACCTTCAACGTGCTTCTTGGCTCCTCCTGGTTCGATAAACCTTGGTTTCTTTCTGAGGGAAAACTTGCTGCTGTGCGCATCATACCTTCCTCTTGGGGTTGCCCAACGAACGTGTGAAATACACGCCATCAGGTCCCCAGGAACATGGTTATCGCACAACAAGCAACTTAATAAGAGATAAAGTGCATAAGTACATATTCAATACCACAATAGTTTTTAAGCTATTTGTCCCATGAGCTATATATTGCAAAGGCGAATGATGGAAACTTTAAAGGTAGCACTCAAGCAATTTACTTTGGAATTGCGGAGAAATACCATGTAGTACGTAGGTATGGTGGACACAAATGGCATAGTGGTTGGCTCAAGGGTTTTGGATGCATGAGAAGTATTCCCTCTCGATACAAGGCTTAGGCTAGCAAGGTTATTTGAAACAAACACAAGGATGAACCGGTGCAGAAAAACTTACATAAAAGACATATTGTAAACATTATAAGACTCTACACCATCTTCCTTGTTGTTCAAAACTCAACACTAGAAATTATCTAGACTTTAGAGAGACCAAATATGCAAACCAAATTAGCAAGCTCTAGGTGTTTCTTCATTAATGGGTGCAAAGTATATGATGCAAGAGCTTAAACATGAGCACAACAATTGCCAAGTATCAAATTATTCAAGACATTTTAGAATTACTACATGTAGCATTTCCCGATTCCAACCATATAACAATTTAACGAAGAAGATTCAACCTTCGCCATGAATACTATGAGTAAAGCCTAAGGACATACTTGTCAATATGCAACAGCGGAGCGTGTCTCTCTCCCACACAATGAATGCTAGGATCCATTTTATTCAAACAAAAACAAAAAACAAAAACAAACCGACGCTCCAAGCAAAGTACATAAGATGTGACGGAATAAAAATATAGTTTCAGGGGAGGAACCTGATAATGTTGTCGATGAAGAAGGGGATGCCTTGGGCATCCCCAAGCTTAGACGCTTGAGTCTTCTTAGAATATGCAGGGGTGAACCACCGGGGCATCCCCAAGCTTAGAACTTTCACTCTCCTTGATCATATTGCATCATTCTCCTCTCTTGATCCTTGAAAACTTTCTCCACACCAAACTCGAAACAACTCATTAGAGGGTTAGTGTACAATAAAAATTAACATGTTCAGAGGTGACACGATCATTCTTAACACTTCTGAACATTGCATAAAGCTACTGGACATTAATGGAACAACGAAATCCATCCAACGCAGCGAAAGAGGCAATGCGAAATAAAAGGCAGAATCTGTCAAAACAGAACAGTCCGTAAAGACGAATTTTATTGAGGCACCAGACTTGCTCAAATGAAAATGCTCAAATTGAATGAAAGTTGCGTACATATCTGAGGATCACTCACGTAAATTCGCATAATTTTCTGAGTTACCTACAGAGGATTAGGCCCAGATTCGTGACAGAAAGAAATCTGTTTCTGCGCAGTAATCCAAATCTAGTATGAACCTTACTATCAAAGACTTTACTTGGCACAACAATGCGATAAAAATAAGATAAAGAGAGGTTGCTACAGTAGTAAACAACTTCCAAGACTAAAAATAAAATAGAGGTACTGTAGCAAAATAAACACATGGGTTATCTCCCAAGAAGTTCTTTCTTTATAGCCATTAAGATGGGCTCAGCAGTTTTAATGATGCACTCGTAAGGAATAAGAGTTGAAGCAAAAGAGAGCATCAAGAAGCAAATTCAAAACAAATTTAAGCCTAACATGCTTCCTATGCATAGGAATCTTGTAAATAAACAAATCCATGAAGCATAATGCAACAAGCATAGAAAGATAAAACAAGTGCAGCTTCAAGATTTTCAGCAAAAAGAGAGGTGTTTTAGTAACATGAAAATCTCTACAACCATATTTTCCTCTCTCATAATAACTTTCAGTAGCATCATGAGCAAACTCAACAATATAACTATCAAATGAAATATTCTTATCATGAGTCTCATGCATAAAATTATTACTCTCCACATAAGCATAATCAATTTTATTAGTAATAGTGGGAGCAAATTCAAGAAAGTAGCTATCATTATTATTTTCATCATCAAATATAGGAGGCATCTTGTAATCATAATCAAATTTATCCTCCATAACAGGCGGTATGTGGTGACCCTGCATACCACTGCATGTTGTAGTATGCCAGTCGTTGATATAACATTCGCGAAGTACCATTCCGCAAATATCACATCCCTCAGAGTAGTACAACAGAACATAGCAAGGTC